>NC_084708.1:2127967-2433435 GCF_033807575.1 Cydia pomonella
AGACTCGCAAGATAAGTTTCGTCTAAATGCAGTAACAGAAAATATGAAATTTGTTCTTTGGAGTTGCGTAGCCAAAAAAAGGGTATTTCTTATTTTTTTTCTGACTGACTCTCTGGGGCTGATATCGCTTCTGTGAGTAACAAATTTCTGTATCTCTTATCCTTTAAAATTTTCCTCCGATTAATTGAGAAGAATAACTCCAAATGTTAAAGAGTTTTAGGAAGGTACGTGCCAGCTTGAGATGACTTTACAGAGAATGCTTTGAAATGGAAACATATAATGATAGGTATGAATGAATGTTTCTAAAGTTACTTACTTTGGTTAGTAGGATGATGAAGAGTTAGTAGTGAGTTGAGTACTGATTGCCTTTACTCCTCCTCAGCGAGTACGCGAGAGTTTGGGTGCAGGTAAGGCCAAATATTAGTCTGTTAGTTACAATGTTAGTAAAATTTTGAAAAGTAATAATTTTAGTGTCAAAGAGATAGTAGCTTTGTTTGAACTAGGCATGATTGCATTTCGTCAAGATAATATGATTTAATTGTAATAAAATTAGCTTTAGAAATTGATACAAATTTTTAGCCAAAGTACAGAGATTCAGTTTTAAGACCAAAAGGCATTCTGTTAAACTCGTAAGTACCAAAACGAATGACAAATAAATCTTATCGGTATAAATTTTAAATCATCAATCGTATGTTCAATGGAGACGAAACGAGACTTATTTTAAGACAGGTAATATAAAAATTGCAACATTTTAGTACTGTTCTCTTGAAAATTAAAATCATATATTCATTGCAAGAATGTAGTACACAAAACAAGTTCTTACAATATAAAAATGTCCAATACATTCTGCTTAACACAACATGCAAAGAAGGTTCCCTATAAGTTTATAAAGCATTATTTAAAATAGCACATAACGATTAATGCGAAACAGTTTAATGTTTATCAACAGTTTAATGATTGAATTTATTCTGATAAATAAGTTTGTTTTGGACCGAGCGCGTTTGAGGTTTTGCGAACTAAAAACATTGACTTTGATATTTCACTCTAATAGAGGTGCTGTTCGTACAGTTTACACACATAGTACGGGCCCTCTTTCGCCCTAAATTACAAAAAAACTTGCTTTACACATTGCGACAATAAACAGGGGGCTTCTGTGCTGTCCTCAACAGTTCATAGACGCTTCCTATTGGATTAATAAAATGATTTAGGCACTCTGCTACCTCGTTCAACCAAAGCTACCTGCCCTACCCCCGCGTACTCCTCCCCGCCCCCGCCTCCATACCTTGTCGTCGCGCGGCAGGCTGAGGCTGAAGGGCTGCGCGCCCGGGCTGTAGGTGGCGAGCCCCGAGCCGCGCGGCGCGGCCGTCCCGCTGACGCCGTCCGAGCTGCTGTCGCCGAGGTCCTGTTGCGGGGTCCAGGCCGGTGTTGTGTCTGGGACCTGTGCAAACAGTTAGCGTTTTGATTGTCTCAAAATAATGTCTGAAAGCTCAAAATAACCCATATGATATTTGTAGGGTAACCTAACTTCACCGTAAGCCATTAGAAAAGTTTAAAAACTAGTTAGTAGACCCCAATTTTCTTTTGAAAGAATTTTTGACTTTTGTGCTGAATGGGTAAGTAAGTAAATATGGTATGAATAGCGGAATTCGGGAATCGCGAAATAGTCAGAGAAAGCTACATATATAGATTAAGTTAACATGTTCACATCTAAGTCTAACTCAGTTCACTGCGCTCAATTTAAATTCTGATTGCGTCTAAGGCCTTCATCTCTCACGTACGTATGTATCTATTGTGTCGTGTTAAATATGCTGTCTTCCCATAAAATGTGATATTTTACACAGAGTAAAATGTCAACCTATGACTGAGGTTGATATTATCACCATAAGAATTTATCTTACATGTCTTGAAGGCGACTCGATCCGTTGATCACTATGCGCGTGGTCTCCTGATATGCCGGAATCACCCGACTTGTCGGCCGACTGGTCTGATCGCGGTGAGGACTCGGCTGAAATGTCGGCTGACACTTTGGTTTCCACGGCTAGTGGTTGGGTTTCTGTTGAAAAAGGTGCTGTTTATTTAGGTGGATTCGTTAGATTGTATCATAAATAAACAATGAATACATATTTTGTCAATACGCTCCGGCTGTCGAAGAGGCGGTTTTTCACATTACGTTAGTGAGTACGGTGGAGTATTCGTATAAGTAAAGACTAAATTGGAAAGCAAATTCACATTTATTTAACATATTTCTGTATACTTTATTAATCGAACGCATAATAAAGTATACACGAACGGAACATTACTGCATGTCCAGCTGCCAGACTTTCAAAACAAAACTTGGTTTGGCAAGCTTTGCTTTAAAAGAGAACATGACCAGAATCATCCTAGGGTACTTGTCTGCTAGTCAAATCAATTTCTTTTTTAGAGCTGTTAAAACGATTAGTCACTTTGGTAGGTAGGTATTTATCTGAAAACAGAACAAGTGATGTCACGGTCAAGTCCTTTACTTTTTTAGTTCTATCCGATTTATTAAATATAAATTGTGTCAAAAAATAACTGTTCTCTACGTTTTTCTAATAATTTTCTGATGCTTTATTTCGTGCATGGTGTGAAATAATTTATTTTAAATACAGGCATCATTGCTATTGTGGTCGCAAGCGAACCTATATCTAGCGACCAGTCTGAAAAGAGTACGGATTGCGACACTACAACATAGGCCTAGCAGTCTTACCCGAAGCGAGATGGGCATCCAACGTCGCTAGCTGCCTCCATGCTGCTGCGGGCGAGAATCGCGGCACGGCGCGCTGTTTTTTAGGCAACGTTGGACGCAGGCGCAGCGCTATGCCGAGAGAGCCGTCCGAGTCTGACGCGTCTGAGGAAAGCGCGGATTCAGAAGACACTGGAAAAGGATAAAAGAGGTAAGTTACGAGTGTCAACAAGTTTGTAAAAGTTACAAACGTTTTGCTTATCGTGTTCAAAGGATTACTTCCAAGCTGATATTAGGCACCCTTTAGTGAAATGGTGTGAAACAGGAAGAAAAATACAACACATTTGAAAGTTGTAATTAAGATGTTTTTCTGACATTAAATTTCAAAGCTTCTTATTCTTATACTAGCCACAATGAGACACAATGCTTGCCGATCTTGTGACTTGAAATGTAATACACTTCCGACAAAAACTATCAAGCTCCCTGCTTAACGCACCCTCAAGACTATCTTTAGGACTCTTTCTATTAATCTTAACGTTTGATCCCGGTTCCAGCTTCATCTTTCAGCCTCCACTTTGGAGCTTTTGGAGTCCGCTAAATCTTTAAAACTCACCGGCAGTAGAGCATCATTAGACAACATTTCCATCTTTACCACTTAGATGGTTGGCAGTCCTCAACAGTGCATTTCTCCAGAAACTTCCTGCCTCGTACGTGTGGAACGAAACGTCGCCTGCGGTATTTGCGGACCGATACGACCTTCGAATCTTCAAGAAAAATTTAGAGCGCACTCCCATCTTCAACATCGTCAACGAATTTACAACCCCTCTGGTATTGCGGGTGTTTATGGGCGATTACAATCAGGTGATTTGTCTGTTCGTTTCCCTCCCATATCATAAAAAAGATACTCACAGTTCTTAACCTTACAGTCCTCCTTCAGCTTGGCATTGAACTCCTCAAACTCCGCATCCTCGGCATGGTAGCCCAGCAGCTTCTGTTCGATGGCGTGGAAGTTGCTGATCTCCTCGATGATAGGGCTGCCGAGTCCAGGGAAGTCCTTCAGGTGGTCTTGGACCTCGAACTGTTTGCTTTCGATCATGCCGAAGTAGAATTGTTTTGAGGGAGCTGGTGTATGCCTAGAATATCAGGTTAGTAATGAGGTATAGAAATCGTTGTGGTAAAACTATTACCTAAGTCTCGCTGGTCAGTCTAAATTCGTAGTAATAATAAAGATAGGTATACGTCTTTAGGTCATAAATGTCATAATTTTAGTGTTCAATAAATTTAATGGAACAGTCTTTCACAAATCGATCTTGTCTCATAGTAATTAAGTCTGCCCTTTGTACAGTCCGCGTTTTAGTAGCGGATGAAACAGCTCACCAAAAATATCTGCCACTTATTAATTTTCAAATTTTAGATAAATCTGTACCTATTGGAGAATGGTAGAATATTTTTGACGCGTAGTCTGATCCGCTACGTTTGATGCTGACTGTACTCATGTTTTAGCAATGAAGTTAATAAACAAGGCGCTTGTTCAGAATAACTTTCTTTTTTGTACTGTAAATTTTGATAGTTTCCGGATGCCTATAAAAATATACACTGCAAAAGACCTTTCTTTGCCAAATGATTTTGTAGATAAATCTACAACTAATTTGAACATTGAAAATGTGACCACGGTCAAATATGGATCTAATTCTTTAAATCTAGAAAAGAGGTCTACTTCATGAATTTTGATAGATATTTGGTACTTACTTCTCCTTGGAAATAACATGATTCGACGTCTTATTTCTCGCAGGAGAAATCTTTCTAATCGGAGAGATCTTTCTCGTAGGCGAGTGTTCAGGAGTTGACTCTTTTCCTGACGCCTGCCCTCTATCAGGTATCGCTCTACCTTTATCTTTACTCATTTTATCTCCATTTGTTATTACATTTGTTTTACCATTAACTTTACTCTGAATTACAGTTGACTTGATTTTACTTTCAGTAACTCTGGTTAGCGGTCGTCTACTAACAACTGCTTTAGTTTCTGGTTTGCTAACATTCGTTTTAAGACTAGACTCTTTGACTTTGCTCGGTGTTTTCGTTGGGTTTGGTTTCTGCGTCGTTTTGTTCTGACTAGTTTTATTTTCACTTACATTAATTTTAGCCCCTAATTCGTTTCTTATTCTACTTGTCGCCTTCTTCAGTTCCGCTTGAAATTCATCTTTTTCTTCACTATTTTTAGGTAATAGTGAAGGAAGAGATTTTCTCAAAGGCTCACTCGGTTGGAGTCTGGATGCCTTCAGCTGTTCTCCTATAGCTTTCATCCTGCTTTCGTGCGTAGTTCTTGGAGATGCGCTGTCTCGTTCACTCGAGATTAGCGTGTCAAAAGTCTTTTCTCTCCTTAATACGGGTTGCTCTGTATCAACCTTTTTAAATCGTTCTGAATGTCTAAAGTTTCTGTTTAGCAATGGTGTTTTCCATGCCTCGCTATCGTTTGTCTTGGATGTTTTCGCTCTACATCCGCTGACCCTGTCTGTTCTCTTTCTGTAATCTTGCTTTTGTAATAAATGTTCTTCTCTTTTCAACGACGCTGTACTCTGAATCATGTCTTGAGTATCAGGATATTTGAAGTGTTGTTCTTTGTCTTTGTAGGGTGACTTGTACCGTCGCTCGAAGGACTGGTCGTCCAAGGACTTGTAGGCCGTGTAGGAGTTCCTGGCGACTTCAGGCTCATGGCTGAGCTTCTTGGTCTCATGCCTGGTCCTGAAGAGTCGGAGCTTCCTTTGGGGTTCCGGTCTCGCATTCCCTTCGCTGGAATCTGGCGATGAACCCTCACGGTTCTGGAAATAGATAATTGTTGGTATACTGTTTAAGAAACATGTAACTAACATTAAGTATCATATTTTGTATCGCTGTATAATACAATTGCTCAAGTCGCTACGTCCACTAAATCTAGTACGCTTCTTAGAAGATTATTTCCTTTTGACTGAACTCAAATTATGTGAAAATTATGCTTGTATAAGTTGATTTTTTTGATGAGTGACTGAATTACTCGTGAGATCTTAACAGCAGCGTTTTTACAAGTACGTAACTAGTTCAAATATCTTACTCACATCATTGGTAGGTGGTGGCGGTGCTCTGTACTTCTTCCTGAAATGTCTCTTGCATTTTTTCGGCTCATCCTCTCGTAGATCAGGCTCGGAACCGAATCTCTTGTTCAAACCGCCATCTGAAAATACAGATATTACTGATTAGCCATTATCAATCCGTATATGTATCTTTTTTACAGTAGTCAGTGAATGCACTCTCTTATTAATAATGAGATTTATGAAAGAGTAGTGCATGGGGTCATGCTTGGGACTATATTGTTCTATTTGTGTCGTCGTTATATATTGTAATTCTTGTGTAAATGGTTGCTTGTTGATTGGGAGAGTGGCAATTGATAATGTACTTGCTTTCGCTAACCCTAAGGTAAAAATTCATATAATATTTCCTGTTTCCTATATAGTTTATATTGAGTGAGGAAACTGACTTCTGTAACACAGGTTTTTCTTCTGTATCACTCAGAAGCCAGGGATTTCAACACTTATCTGTACTTGCTTTTTGCCAATAAAATAATATTTTTACTATATTTGTGTAAGAATTTAGGAAAACTACAGCGGGCTTGAAGCTCGCTGACGCTTATGGCACCTACTGATCAAAAATCATGTTGTATCAATCAATAATTTACTTACTCTCGTTATGCCTAAGGTCGAGATTTGTGTAAGAGCGGTGCAGCGGATCTCTCTCGCGGGCCCGCAGTTCGCTGTCGCTCGTGGCCCCTGCCGACCGGGACCGGTAGGCGTTGGTGTGCTGAAATATTAAATATCATATCCAATACAATGATATTATAACTATAGACATGGAATACCCTAACATAACAAGCGAAAAAAATGCTTGCAACGTCACGGCAGCACACACTCACAATATGTTTATGGTGTACATACACAAAAGACGTAAAGAGATCGTTAAAATAATATAATTAAAATAGTACCTAAGTAAAAAAGAGACGAGTAGTGTTTGTCACTTGCGCGTCAGAGCAAACTGTACAATCGTCATAAGTGCTTAAATTTTGGAGCTTTATTACCTATCTATAGCTTATAATATCATTGATTCAATATTAATTTCCTCAATTCGTGGTGTTGAATCGGTTCAGTAGTGTCATATTTAGATGTTTATACAAATGAAGTAGAAGAGGCAGCGGGTAAATTGTTCCCTAATAATAATAGCCACAGGTACATAATATGGTTCTCAGAAATAAATACACGATTTTCACCAAATAACCGGAAATATGTACAATAAAGATCGGCATACAATACACAGCCGATTCGTGAAAATATACCCTCGAAAGTTAAATAACTACTAAATGCTGCAACTGACCTGATTTTTTCGCATACTCGTATCTATATCTTCTTAAGTTCATAATTTTCCAGTATTCTGAGGTATGCTTTCCGCCAATTGAATTAACACCTTTAATAAACGTTTTCCTTGCTACTGAGGGAAGCGGCGATTTTTTGTTAAATCTAAATTCATATTGCGTGTTAGCGCCATATATGGGATTGGTTTCAGCGATTGTTTTTCACGAGCTGTTTCTATTAGGGCCACACCACACTAGCGTCTCCCGAGCGCCGGCGTCTAGTTAACTCTATGGCTGCTGCTCGACGCAACGTTGGCGCAACTGCGCAGCGACGCCATTTTCCATAGCGCTGACTAGACCTCACGCTTCGACGCTCAAAAGACGCTAGTGTGTGTAGGTCCTTATAAGACAGTGTTGTAGTTATACAAAGTATAGGTACAGTATTAGTGTTAGACCAAGCTAAGTTGGCAGCGCAAGACCGCGCAAGTGTTATTTTAAACGTCAAATTTCTATGAGATTATGAAGTTTAAATAACACTTGCACGGTCTGGGCTATCAAAATCGCTGCTAACTTAGCTCAGTCTAACTCTATGTCAGGTCGTATAGACAAAATTAATATGGAGAGCTGCTATACTTTGGTGGTGGTATGGTAACTACGGCACAAAGGTTCTTGAATAGCGATTGCGAACCAGAAATAGAGAAGGCTCCAAAAAGATGATCCAATGATCTGGGCAACATTGTATGGAACCTTAAAGCTGAAATGATGATAGAAATATAGGATCAAAGCTGATTTTTCCCCGTCAGCAACAAATGCATGGTACTTACACATAAAATACTTAGATTAGAACTTAATTTATGATTTGCAAGCATTGTATTTTGGTTCTCATTCGACTGCAAAGATTTTTCTGAGTCGACAATATAGAGTATATTACGTACCACATGCCCATGTGAAGTCCTAGTGGTCTCGGGAACTACTGAAGTTGGTCTTCGTCCGCTGATCGTGCCCCCGGAGTGCAAAATGGCGCCATTGTCTGTACTGCGCAGCCGAGGCGACTCTGTTAAGGATGGGAGCACCTGGAAGTTGGAAGAATAATTGGTTACAAATAATAATAGAAAACACAACACCTGTATATAACAAGCATCAACGTTAGGACCTTATTATCAGACAGCAGAATAGAGGAATTGATACGCTACAAAATCAATAAAAAGGGACCTAATAGGTGTATGTGAAACGAGAAGGGAACATGAAACAATTTAAGAGTATACTGATTTCATACTATACCACACAGCTGGTTCTAAGGGCAGAAATGGTGTCGGGTTCTTAATAAATAAATAAAACACCTAAAAACAAGATAATCAGCTTAAAAAGCTACTCCAATCGCGTGGCAAGGTTCATACAGAGATCATAGCAGATTCAGTGCATCTTGGGATATTAATTTCTTTCTACAACTACTCATTTTCATTATTAAATATCGGGTCATTAACGTTTTATTGCTCCATAATAAGGAGGATCAACAGATGCACACGTTGGCTGACCGACGCAGACACAACCAACCTTTCAAACATTGTTGAACTAGGAGTCGGACTAAGACAAATAAGTCAAGCATTGAGTAGTCATATTTGTTATATGGAATTGCTATAACATTAGGGAAAAATAGTTGGTAATACGTAAAGCGGTAACTGATGGTTTGTTCCTGTTCACTATTTCAATAGCATCTGTTAACAGCAATAATTCCTGCGGTGGAAGCATGGTTCCATTTTTATCACTTGTCACTATGCCCGTGACTTTCGCGCTTACATACTTGTTAGAACGTGCCAGGCATGGTGACAAATGATAAAGAGCCGACCATCTTAGCCCTACTGTTTCTCATGCTGCTCGCTGCAGCGCCATTACGCCAGCATCAACATTGAACAAAGCAGATCGGTTGAATGAGGCATAAAATCACCAACATCTATCAACAGTGGTGGTGGCTTCTTCTCTGACCATATCGCCATCATCCGTCAACATTGCCCTAATTGCTTACCTTCGGCGCGTGTCGGAGCGGTTCGTGGGGCAGCGTGTGCGCACGATGCGCGCGCAGCGGCGCGTGCTGCTGGCTGCCCGCTTGCCCCATCGCGCTATTTTATCAGCATCTGAAAAGAGGAAAACAACATCAGTTAAATAATTGTTTAAAGAACTAATATCTTTGTATCTAGGGGTAGTGGATGGTAATGGTAATAGCCATTTGTCATCAGATTTTTATTTGGATAACTGAACTGAATGTGGTTGAGTTGTGCAAAAGAATAGACACAACTAGCACAAAAACGTCTGCAAATAGCAAATGACACGGCAATTGTAGTTACTGATTTCAATTTTCACTATCTTTACTCATTATTAACTTAATATAAACGGGAATTAATCGCGTATTTATTATTATTATTATTATATAATTATAGGCGAGCAGCTATTTAGCTGATGAGCCTATGTCACACAGTGTCCTGTATTATACAGTTCAAAGTTTGTAAAGTCGTATCACATCACTAAGTAAGTATTTAATTTTAAAATGGCCCGTGGCAGCAGTCCTCGAAACAACGGAGGTAAATTTAAAACTTAATACACGATTAAGTCCCCTTTATATAATAACAATTTTAGTTACTTTATAATTTTGGTTTTAAGTGAGAGCAATGTAATTCTGACAACTACTGAATTTGGAATAAAGGCTACGATTTAAGCCGACGGCCGACGATAATGCTTATAATCCATTAGTAGGCACTAGATATCATGATTGAAGCAAAACCGACATACAAGTGTACCTATACATACTCGTACATAAAACTGACATTTGGATTTCAACAAGAAATCGTCACAAAACACGTGCGTTTAAACGTTTTCTTGAAACAAATAAAATTACTCCGTATACGAACCAGTACGAACGGTCGCCAAACACATTATGCGATGTGTACAGCTGGTGTTCTTACAAACACACTTCACTGACGATCGACAGAACCTATGTGGTTGTAATAAGGTTTATGTAAGGTCTAATAATTGTGTTCATAACTGCGCAGAATGCTGCGATTATCAATGTCAAGTGATATATATCTGTAATTCTACTAATTATATGTTATTTGACGGTTTGGCCTAGTGGGTAGTGACCCTGCCTACGAAGCTGATGGTCCTGGGTTCAAATCCTGGTAAGGGCATGTATTTGTGTGATGAGCATGGATATTTGTTCCTGAGTCATGGGTGTTTACTATGTATTTAAGTATTTATAAAAAATTATATATTATATATATCGTTGTCTAAGTACCCTCAACACAAGCCTTATTGAGCTTACTGTGGGACTTAGTCAATTTGTGTAATAATGTCCTATAATATTCGTCTCGCTGGTGCTGACAAGTGCGAGCGAGATGTACAGAAAGTAAGTTACGCAGACGTTAGCGAATATGACATGTGACGGCCGGTGAAAAATGAGTTTGACTCCGCTGATGCCTATAAAGTTTCTAATAAATTATATGAATAAATTGAAGCCATAAACAACAATTAATCATTTTAATAACCTAACAACCAACGAAGCTTTTACAACTATCCTTAAATATTATGACGCCTCTAAATCTGGGTACGGCTGGGTCATATTTCCCGAAACACCCTGGGAGAGCAATTACTGGGGATTAACTTTCTCTAAACGATTAGAAAATATTGGAATGTTCAATATGGTCTGATACATTTGAGATAACGTGGAGTTGATAATTCTAATGGAAAATAATTTGTATTTCTACAGAAGATTTCTTGGTACACACCTGTATATACATGCATATATATAAATCATATATACACTACTACTGACATGTGTAATTATTTTTTAATTTTTAGGGTTCCGTAGCCAAATGGCAAAAAACGGAACCCTTATAGATTCGTCATGTCCGTCTGTCTGTCCGATTCTGTCACAGCCACTTTTTTCCGAAACTATAAGAGCTGTACTGTTCAAACTTAGTAAGTGGATGTATTCTATGAACCGCATTAAGATTTTCACACAAAAATAGAAAAAAAACAATAAATTTTGGGGGTTCCCCATACTTAGAACTGAAACTCAAAAAATCTTTTTTCATCAAACCCATACGTGTGGGGTATCTATGGATAGGTCTTCAAAAATGATATTGAGGTTTCTAATATCATTTTTTTCTAAAATGAATAGTTTGCGCGAGAGACACTTCCAAAGTGAAAAAAAGTGTGTCCCCCCCCCCCGTAACTTCTAAAATAACAGAATGAAAAATCTAAAAAAAATATATGATATACATTGCTATGTAAACTTTCACCGAAAATTGGTTTGAACGAGATCTAGTAAGTAGTTTTTTTTTAATACGTCATGAAATTTAAAAAAAAAATATTTTTTCATCATACCCATACGTGTGGGGTATCTATGGATAGGTCTTCAAAAATGATATTAAGGTTTCTAATATCATTTTTTTCTAAACTGAATAGTTTGCGCGAGAGAACCTTCCAAAGTGAAAAAAAGTGTGTCCCCCCCCCCGTAACTTCTAAAATAACAGAATGAAAAATCTAAAAAAAATATATGATATACATTGCTATGTAAACTTCCACCGAAAATTGGTTTGAACGAGATCTAGTAAGTAGTTTTTTTTTAATACGTCATGAAATTAAAAAAAAAAAAAATTTTTCATCATACCCATACGTGTGGGGTATCTATGGATAGGTCTTTAAAAATGATATTAAGGTTTCTAATATCATTTTTCTCTAAACTGAATAGTTTGCGCGAGAGAACCTTCCAAAGTGAAAAAAAGTGTGTCCCCCCCCCTGTAACTTCTAAAATAACAGAATGAAAAATCTAAAAAAAATATATGATATACATTACCATGCAAACTTCCACCGAAAATTGGTTTGAACGAGATCTAGTGAGTAGTTTTTTTTAATACGTCATAAAATTTTAAAAATTTTTTTTTCATCAAACATATGCGTGTAGGCTATCTATTGATAGGTCTTCAAAAATGATATTTAGGTTCCTAATATCATTTTTTTCTAAACTGAATAGTTTGCGCGAGAGACACTTCCAAAGTGGTAAAATGTGTGTCCAAAGTGGTAAAATGTTGAACAACATCTAGTAAGAAGATTTTTTTTTAATACGTCTTAAATTGTACGGAACCCTTCATGCGCGAGTCCGACTCGCACTTGGCCGCTTTTTTAATTTCCGCTACCTAATGATTTTTTAAAAGGTTGTCTGGAAGAGATCGGATTGTAGCGATAAGACCGCCTGTTGTTTACCTCTGCTTGTATTGCTGTTTTCTTTTGTATTGTTTTCTTTTATTGAGGTGTGCAATGAAGAGTATTTGTATTGTATTATATTGAATATGTAGTCTAGTAATCTGTTAGTATTTAACGGCATCTGACCGCTTGCGCCATCGACCCTGAGCGTTGGGAGGAGCTTGCTGGAAGGAGGTCTTCTTGGCGGTGCCAAAACATTCGAAGATAACCGCCTCACTAGCCTAGACATAAAACGCCAGTTACGGAAAGAGAGACCTAAGCCCTCCTACGTGTGCACGTTCAACGCAGCTGGCCAACTTTATTGTCAAGCGTGCAATAGAGTATTTAAGAGCAAGTTCGGCCTGGCCAGCCACATTAGGGCTCATGCTAGACAACGTCCATAATGTTTATTTAGGGTCGCCGTCATTGAAAACGATGAGGAGGACTATATAGTATTTAAGTACCATAAAATGTATTTCAAGTAAGATATTAAAGTAAATATAATATTTATTTAAACATTCACTTAACATACTCCGTATACTTAGCTAGCAATACGAGTAACATAAACAAAACAAATAAATATGTGTCAATAGAAACAAAAACAAATAGGTACATTAGTTCTGAAAAGCAAATCAAGAAGTGTTCTTTACGTCGTGGATAAAATAAGACGAGTTATAAAACTTGTGTTGGTGGCTGAGCCCAATATCATCGGCGTAACTAAATCCCACAGACTTCGCTGGCTCGGTCACCTACTCAGAATGGGGGAGGATCGCGTAGTCAAGGAAGCGTACTTGGGGCGACCAACCGGCCGTCGACCGATCGGGCGCCCCAGGTACCGCTGGTGTGATGTCGTGGAGGCGGACCTGCGTCGGCTGAATGCCATTTCATGGCAGGAAAGCGCGCTGGATCGGGACAGGTGGCGTTCTCTCGTTTCGGAGGCCAAGATTCTTTTTGGATCGCTGAGCCAAAGCAGTTAGTTAGTTAGTTTGTTATAAAACTAAAACTATTTCCATAACCGACCTTTCCCATCGAAACATTAACATTAAAATCTCTCCCGAAGTAATAACATTTGCATACTAATCCCCATTTTATGAAAATCCCTTTTAATCTATCGACTAAGAAAACAAAAATAAATCAAAAACTTTAGAAGCTTTTATCGAATATAGGTACAGTCAGCATCAAAAGTAGCGGATCAAATAACGCTTCATATGTATGTACCATTCTGTAACAGCTCAACAAAAAGTGATAAAGATTGTAAAAGATATACTTTTGAACGCGAGTTCTAGAAATTTTTCTGTATTTGGAAAAAATATCCGGAATATCAGATACTTTTGGCGCGTTATTTCATCCGCTACTTTTGATGCTGACTGTACGAGTAAGAGCTACTTTCAAGTAAATTGTTTTAAAGATATTTCTATTAATGTACAAGTTTATATAGCAGTAACGTTTTATGTTTTAGGATGGGTTACTTTCTGTTGTAATAAATAAAGTAAGAATTATAATTATAAAGAAAGAACGTGAATGTCTACGCCCCTAGAACGTAGTTTCTTAGGAAAACACCATCTAACATAAATCCAAGTATTAGGTATTAAAATATTACAGCTATAAGGGTGAAAGATGAGTTTTTTACACTTGCATATATGGACAATGGAAATATTTACTTTTCCATAATTTTGCTAATAATAGTAGTTTATGTAACTGCTACCTTATCCTACTACATCATGAAAGGCATTAAAATACGAATGTGGGTTTATGAAACGAGCTAAAAGCGAGTTTCATAAAAATATCAAATGAGTGTTTAATGCCTAATCATATAAAAATAGGTCCATAAACTATTTTTTTACACCCATGTCATGTTATGAACTTTCTATGATGTATTCAGTACCCCTAGTGTAAATTTGATCGACATCATAACGTGACGAACGCGTTTGCGTTAAGTCTCATTTTGTATAGGATTTTGAGTTTCCAAAACGTCCCGCTTGGCGCGCTCTTTCTAAATCCAATACAAAATGAGACTAAACGCAAACGCGTACGTCACGTTTCGAAATCGAATTTATTTACACTAGGGGTACAGAAACCGCATATCACGACCAATGCGGCATTTAATCACACTGTTAAGTACTGGACATACGCACGGGAGGAGACGCGCGGGCGGCGGACAGAGCGCGACGTCATCGCGGCAAGCCGCAAGCGCCGCGCGGCACACACTCGGCTTCATATACTCCACCGGCAACGGACGAATACCGTAATAGTTTTTTTATAATTGTTTGGCCGGGATTTAGCTGTAATTAAGGCGGAATAAACCAGCCTATTTTAATACAGTCCGCATTTTCATTTATACGTCCAGTAGGACCCTAACATTGGTCCTTCGAACCGGATTTTCCACTGATCCCTCCGATTTTTCGGCTTTAACTCCTTCTCACTTTTTAATTGGCCGTTCACTTATGTCTATACCTCAGCCACAAGTGTCTGATGTGAACATCAATCGTCTGGAACGATATAGGCGAATCCAGGTCATACGGCAGCATTTCTGGTCCCGGTTCTCGGTTGAATACGTCGGCCTGCTGCAGCAAAAACTGAAGTGGCAATCTTCGAACAAGGAGCTGAAAGTCGGATCGCTGGTTTTAATAAAAGACTGGGCTCTTCCACCCCTAGTGTGGTCTTTAGGGCGCGTAGCTCAACTGTACCCAGGCAACGACGGAGTCAGTAGGGTTGCGGAAATAAAGACGAGGAGAGGAACCATTCGGAGGGCCTTTAACAACATCTGTCCCCTTCCAGATTTTTGAAGTCTTCCTCCACATACTTCAACCCGGGCAGCATGTTAAGTACTGGACATACGCACGGGAGGAGACGCGCGGGCGGCGGACAGAGCGCGACGTCATCGCGGCAAGCCGCAAGCGCCGCGCGGCACACACTCGGCTTCATATACTCCACCGGCAACGGACGAATACCGTAATAGTTTTTTTATAATTGTTTGGCCGGGATTTAGCTGTAATTAAGGCGGAATAAACCAGCCTATTTTAATACAGTCCGCATTTTCATTTATACGTCCAGTAGGACCCTAACATTGTTTTTTTTTTTTTTTTTTTTTTTTTTTTTTTTTTTTTTTTTTTTTTTTTTTTTTTTTTTTTTTTTTTTTTTTTTTGCCGGGATTCTCTGTAATTGAGGCGGAATAAACCAGCCTATTTTAAAAATAAAAAATTAAAAAGTAAAAAGTGAGAAGGAGTTAAAGCCGAAAAATCGGAGGGATCAGTGGAAAATGGGGTGAGAGGACGACTGTTTAACGCTGCTTCTATTTCTGTGAGGCAAGTCGCCATTTCCTCATAAGTGAAGTGAGTAGTTTGTAGCAGTCGCTTAAGATGATGCTTTGTGGAGCGAACGGCTGCTTCTGCCAAACCGTTGAAGTGAGGAGTGTAAGCAGGTACAAATTTAAATTCGATGCCTTCCTGCGCTACCTTACCTTCAAGATCTGACTCCATAAGGAGTTGTGCCAGTTCATTACAAGCGCCAACAAAATTAGTCCCATTGTCACTTGTGATGGTCAATGGTAACCCACGACGAGAGACAAAACGCTTTAAAGCAGCAATGTACGCCTCACTAGAGAGAGCCGTGACGAGCTCGATGTGACAGGCTTTGGTCGAGTTGCAAATGAAGATTGCCAAGAAAGATTTTATAAGCTTGCATCCTCTACCTTTCCTATCTGCTAACAACACTGGCCCTGCGTAATCGACGCAACAATGTAAAAAAGGGAACTCTAATTCAGTTCGTGTCGCAGGTAACTGCCCCATGATGGGTTGAACTGTGTCATGTTTGAAGCGAAAACAACGTACACATTTGTTTACGGTGTTTTTCGCAAGATTTGTGCCACCTAATGGCCAATAAGTTTGTTTTATAGTTCCTAGAAGAAGTCGAGATGGGGCATGTAAACATTTAATGTGAAAATGTCGAAAGATGATTTTTGTTAAATGGTGTTTGCTACATAAAATAATTGGATGCTTTGTGTTATAACAATAAGGAGAATTATCAAGCCTGCCACCAACTCGCATGATACTATTTGTATCTAAGAAAGGCGTTAATGAAATCAAACGATTTTTGTTAGGTAGTGCCTTGCCGGCTTTTAGAACAGCATATTCGTCAGGGAACATTTCCTGTTGTGCTTTTTGGGTTATTAAATTTAACGAATTTTGAAGTTCTTGAACTGAAAGATGACCAGTTAATTTATTGTTCTGATTTTTACAGTTATGTATAAATCTTAGCAAGTACGCGGTTATGTTTTGTAAGTTAATAAATTTTGATTTGTTTTCGATTAATTTAGAAATGCAATCAGTACTATGATCATCAACAAGCGCCAGAGAACATGTAATCATCTCAGGTAGATCGTGTTTCACGTGTGTGTTGGGCATTTTTGGCCATTGAGATTCTGGTTCCGACAGAAATGTCGGACCTGACCACCACAAGGATGAACCGCTGATTTGGTCAGCCTTCACCCCACGAGAAACAAGATCCGCCGGATTGTCCTTCGACGGTACGTAGCTCCACGTGTGACCTCCACTGCTCTCTTGGATCTCGTGGACCCTATTGCGAACAAAGCTTTTCAAATTATTTGGTGGTGTATTTAACCACCCCAGTACAATGGTAGAGTCACACCAGAATCTACATTCACTAAATTGCAGAGTCAATGAGCTTACCACTTTGTTACACAACCTTGCAGCCATCAAAGCCCCACACAATTCAAGCCTAGGTATGGTGGTTGGCTTAATTGGGACTATTTTACTTTTAGATGTCAAAAGATGCACTTGTACCTGACTTGACGTATCAATCGAACGAATGTATAGACACGCACCGTATGCACGCTCTGAAGCGTCTGAAAAGACGTGAATTTCATGGCTCACTGAGTTATCAGCAATCACCCAGCGAGGTACCATTACATAGTTAAGAAGAGGCAAAGTGTTAACAAATGATAACCACATTTCCTTGATTTCCTGCGAGACCTCTTGATCCCAAGAGCACTTTTCAATCCAAAGCCTCTGCATCACAATTTTTGCCTCGACAATGCAAGGGTTAACTAGGCCTAATGGATCGAATATTTGGCTGATGACTGATAAAATATGACGTTTTGTGACTTTTTCATTATGTTGAATGCTAATAGCAAATGACATCATATCAGAGTCACAAATCCAGTTTAAACCTAAAGTCTTTGAAGAACTATTGTTATCAGTGCTTGAAATGTCCAGAATATTATTTGGCTCTGAACTAGGCGAAATTTGTTCAAGTATGTACTTATTATTCGATTGAAATTTTCTTAAATTGAACTGCGCTGATTTTAAAGTAGATATGACACCCTTGCACAGCCTAATTGTGTCTTCAATAGTCGTTGAGCCGCTCAAAAAATCGTCGACATAAAAATCGCGCTGAATAGATTGTTTGACGTCGCTATCGATGGCACTAGATGCCAATGAAACCAAACACTTAGTTGCTAGGTACGGTGCCGAAGCTTGTCCAAAGCTGACGGTATTAAGAGTGTAGGTTTTTAAAGGCTCTGAGGAATCATATCGCCAAATTATTTGCTGAAGAGAGCGTTGAGAAGGTGTAAGGTCAATCGCCCTATACATTTTCTCGACGTCACCAGTTACGATGTACTTGTGCTGCCGGAAACGCAGCAAAATGGAATAAAGGTCTTCCTGGACAGTTGGTCCGACCATTTGAATCTGGTTAAGAGACACGCCAGTGCTTGAAGGTGCTGAAGCGTCAAAAACAGGACGCAGCTTTGTTGTTTGGCTCGATTCGCGAAGCACACCATGATGTGGCAGGTAATAATTGACCTTGGATTGAAGACAGCCAGCTGAAGACTCTTTGTTTTCAGTCATATGACCTAAACGCTCGTATTCCCGCATGAAGTCGATATATCTTTCCTTAAAAATCGGCTCTCGAGTAAACTTACGCTCTAAAGACAGGAAACGGCACTTTGCCCTTTGAAACGAGTCGCCTAAGACAGCAGGATCTTCCTTTAGCGGCATCGTGACGATAAACCGGCCATCCTCGCTGCGAGTTGTAGTGCGATAGAAATTTTCTTCACAGGCGCGTTCCTCTGGTGACAAAGAGTGCTTGGCTGCGACCGTGTCTAACTCCCAAAAACGAGTTAAATCTGGGTTAGGCTCCGCATGCGCCAAATTACAAACTGGAGCAGAAGACGGTGATTTACGATGGGCAAGATCCCTAACCACCAACCAACCCAGCTTCGTTTCAAACAACTTCGGTAAGTTTTTACCTAATTCAATAGAATTGTGACCTAAGACGGACCAAAATACATCGGCCCCAACTAAAATGTCTATTGCTGACGGTACATTAAAAGAAGGGTCAGCCAAAACGATTCCTTTTGGAAGAGAAATATGGTCTATATTAAAGTAAGAAGTCGGAATTGCTTCTGTGATCTGCTGTAATATGTAACAGTTCACAGTAAAGCTGTAATCCTCATAACACGACATTATAGTAAGGCTGCAAGACTGTGTAAGCTGTGATTTTTTCTTATTGACACCTGTCAACGTGGAGCCCATACTACGTCGCGACAAACCCAGCTTACCGCAGAGTGATTCTGTTACGAAGTGGCAGGAACTTCCGTTGTCCAGAAGCAGCCGGGCCGTATGCACGTTGCCCGCGCCGTCGCGCACCTTCACGATCGCTGTGGACAGCAAAGCATGCGGCGCAGTAGTACATTGCGGTACATCATGGCTTGACTCGGCTTCACATACTCCACCGGCAACGGACGAATACCGTAATAGTTTTTTTTATAATTGTTTGGCCGGGATTCTCTGTAATTGAGGCGGAATAAACCAGCCTATTTTAATACAGTCCGCATTTTCATTTATACGTCCAGTAGGACCCTAACACACACTGTCACACTGTTGTATTTTTGAATACGCAAACTATATATTTTTTATCTTGTTTATCTTTATGCTAGCCGTAATTAGCGCTTTTTCAACGCATGATAGACTGTTTACGATATGTGTGTAGATAAAATAATATATTATAATTATTCTCATCTCATTATTCAAAGACTCACCCACATTTTATGCGTGCACTAGGCGCACACTTGCGCGTGTATATTTGGCGTACATTAGCATAAAGAAAGCCGCGCCCGCGCCGACGCCATTTCTCCCAGAGAATGATGCGCGCGCATGCACTTTTGCCTTCTTAGCGTAGGGCAGTCAACGGGTGCTTTATTTGAATAAGTTAGAGCTTATACTTATTATGATGTAGATGCCAATAAATTAAAAACCGGACAAGTGCGAGCCGGACTCGCCCATCGAGGGTTCTGTACATTTTTTTTTGCGGCATAAACGGCCGTATCTTTTATTTAGACATGGGTGTAATAATATTATCTCCATAAATAAAAATATTTATCATGTAGGTAAGTTTAGTTTAAAAGCGAACCTTCTTTGCATGCCAAAGCACGTTAACAAATTAAGCAGAATGTATTGGACATTTTTGTATGGTAAGAACTTGTTTGTGTACTACATTCTTGCAAATGAATAAATGATTTAATGATTTTTACGTTAACTTAGAAGTTTTTTTTTACAGATTCATGAAACTCTAGATGTGAGGATATTGTGACGATACCTCCACGCGTTCCCGAGAGAAAGGCTCTTGATAGACAGATGGACGGACGAACGGACATGAAACTTGAAAGTGACTCTATAAGGGTTTTTTTTTTTTTTTTACTACGTAATTGCGATGCAGAATTGCTCTATTTGATACAGCGACGTCTATCGTATTATTCGGTAAACTTTTTTTTGTATAAAAACCAATAGTAACAACCCTAGAGAAACACTATACTTGTGGCGAGCCAATGCATCTAAACTAATAACGGAGTTCGATGGTTTACATACGGAGAAAATACTTTCCACGACCACACATGCTCGAGGATGGCGTAAAAATAGGGACAACCTGTAGAACACGATCGACAGGTTTGACTTACACTGGAAATGGGTAGGAATACGAAAAATAAAGTTCCAATATACCTATACAATATCGGCCCTATTTGAAGAATGATTAAGACACGTTTAAGATCTTGGAAAGATCTTTAAAAGGTCGATAACTAAACGACATGTCAAAATTGATGTTTATTTCGATTCCGCTGTGATCCCAATAAGATCTACCTACGATATTTCTAATGTCAAAGTGACATTGGTTGCCCGAATCGAGCTGCTTCTGTCAATTATACGACATACAAACGATATCTGAACATAGCTAAACCAGAACTTATCGTTATCGTATTTCAGTCTTCGAATCGGGCCGAATATGTATGTTAGCACAAATGGGATTGGGCGCGACGCATAAGGGTGCACCCAGACAGATGGGCCAAAATAACGACCGAATGGGCACCACATAACACCCGAGGCAGAGGCAGGCCAAAAAGCTGGCAAGACCACTAGGACTCATTTTTTGGCAACTGGCGGCAGCATGCACAACCTTTCCCCAATGAGACACAATGTAGGCTATTCAATAAATAAAATATGTATGTATTGTATGTAAACAGAGCCATATGTGAATTTTCTTGTTTGAATAAAGAAATAATTTGTAATTGAAGTTAACAATCTTTATCTCCCTCCCTCCTTCGCAGTTCGTTTAATAGGTGCCGTCAAACTAGCCAACTTCGCCCGCTTTTTTCGGAAAAACACTATGAAAGGCCTTTTGCCTACATCCTTCGTACGATTATACGCATGATTTTATTTACAGAAAAAAATCGTCATTTTACCTACTTTTTTGATGACAGGTATCTCAACTATTATTGGCCAAATTTAATGTCTTGTGGTCGTTAGTTTTTGAATGAGTCATTTTGGCCTAAAACGAAAAATTATACCTATATACGAGTATATCCATTATTTCCAGGCAACAAGGCATGAGTATCGCAGTAACAACTACAATAAACTTTTCCTACAATTTTTATTCCTACACATTCCATAACCATCGATACGTCCACGGTTGACTAAAACCTATTAGCCTGGTATTCAATACCTATTTCTAATTAAATGTGGTCTCAGAACGGACTCAGCACGGTCCAGCGATGCTTAGGCATTCTAATTCTCAACACCATTGAAATATCGACTTTATATTCTAAGAAACATGGTTCAAATTATAAAATACACTTTTTAAGTGCGAATTCTGGATACAAAAGGAAATAGTATTGGAATATGGACTTTAAGTCGTAGTAAAAAGGTTGAGCATGGATTTGTGTTTGGTAAAGAGCGTTCAATTATCGCGCATCAGTGGGAATAGCGGGTTTCCTGAATGAAAAAATGGTGTAACGCCTACTGATTGCTGGCCTGTTTAGTCAGTCGGCACTGTGGATTTAGAAAAATGTAAGATTTTACTAAATAAGTAACAAGTTCTATAAATCTCCTTTTAATAATTAAGTATATGTACATACTTGTATGAAGATTGTACGTTTTTTAAGTAAGTTCAGCAGGGCTATTATGGTCGATTTTATAAATGATATGGCTGTATAAATGATAATATAACTAACATTTTATCCAGTTTTTATTGATTTGACGTCTTTTCCACTTTTGACAGCGATAGATGTTAAATGATTTACTGCATAACATGGTCGGTCGATAATTTGTCATTTGTCTAAATTTCTGACTTAAACTTAGTTGATAAGAGGATAAGTTAAATGATATAAATGACACTTGTCTAGATTTATATCGTTTTATAGCATTTATACCGTTTTGTCTACTTTTGACAGCGATAGACGGTAAATGGCAACGTTTGTTGAATAATTAAATATATAGTAGAGTTTTGACGGCTAGACTTTGATTATTTTATCCTAGTGCTCACTGGGTCACGATAAGTGTTCTTGTGCTATATAAATGGTGCAAAATACAAATTTTTGGAGTTAAATATCAGTAAGTATCTGTGTTTTTCATTATATATACAATCAAACTCATTTATTTACATATAACATTATCAATACATTTTTCAGGGATGGCAAGATATCATTTCTTCTTGGCAGCTGCTGCTATCGAAGAAAAACAAGACAGAAAACTTCAACGCCGGGCCATAAGGGATGCATGCAACCCGTTTGATAAGCCCGACGAGGAGTTATGGCGCATATATAGGGTGCGGAAAGAATTAGCACTCTATGTGTGCTGAACTTGACGCCGACCTCAAGCCTCAACATGGCGATGGATTGCCGGCACATCTTAAAGTAAAGATATAATGTTGCACTATTCCTCAAATCATTCCCGTTACCTTTACCACCTTGATCATAATCATTATTTCATAATAATATACCTACTTACAAGTCTTTGTTTTAGGTTTTAACATCACTGCACCTATTGGCTGACGGTAGTTACTAACGGGGAACTGGACAAGACCATGGCTTGTCCATTGCTCAGTCTACCGTCAGCCGGTACTTGGATCAATTTGTAATTGTGGTGAATAGAAGGTATGTCCATTTTGGTACAGAATACCACTGACACCGGAGATAAGAAGGTAAAAAAATACGAGTATGGATGTGCAGTGAGACATATGAAGGCAAAAAGACGCAGTCAGTAACAAAATATTTATATTTATTTTCTTACGTAGATTTTTAGGGACCATGAAGTTCAAATGAGGCTTGAATGTGGATTTTTGTGGTATTTGTATTTGAAGTGTTTCTACCTAAATATTTCAATGCAGAATCATACCTTATTTTTGTTATTATATGCAACTTCTTTACCACTCTTACATATGTATTTATGTAAGTATTATTCAATGCTACGTGTAGCTAAAGTACCAAATCATGAAAGTGTTGGATTGTTTACAGACTCAAGGACACTTGGATAGTCTTCCCAGAAAATGAGAGGTGTTCAGGAGGCATATGGGGTTGCTAACATTTTAGGCACAGTAGACTGCACCCAAGTAAAATTATTTCCATAACCTTTACCGCATGGCGTACAGTTTCTAAACAGAAAAGGAATTCATTCGCTAAACATTCAGTTGGTATGTAATAACTGCAAAATCATAATTAGAAATTTTAGAATAAATCGAATGGATGGACAGAATCGATATTTTCTTGTAAACCGTAAGATCGCCAAAGTAATCCCTGACAACACCAATGGGGATTACTTTGAATCGGGATTAGTACGTTTTGTTACAACTCATCTATCATTCATTCTGCTAAATCGGATACAAATAGGTAGTCAAATACTATTTTGTAATTTCTAAAATATTAAGAGATTACATATACATATAACCATTGTTATAATATTTTAAGTATAAATATTTGTGAAATGTTTGACGTTTTCCGCGATTAGGTACATAGATACCCAGAGTCGTTCCATGCAAGTCACCTGTTAGTTTTACGTGATGTATCTGCAAAATTGCATGGACATTGGACACTTTATGAATAAATTAAATTTAGGTTTACCTACCATGTTTCGGGCTCCACTCCTCAAATTTTCTCTGCGGTGACCGAACACATACCCATGTACATGGATTTTTTTAAATGGGAGACTGGGGGCAGCTGCCCACCATATCCATTGAAAAAGTATTGTACCTACGTTGGTTGCTCTTAAAGACTAAGAATTGTTATTAGAGAAAAGTGGTTTACAAATACCTTAACTAGGATTCCTTGTGTTTCAGGCAGAAATGGACAATATGAATATTTTTTTAACTATTCACTTAATTATAAAATCTTAACGTCATAATGTGTTGAGAAAATAACTTGTGAGACTTCTAATTGTTTTTGCTGCAATTACCTTATATCTTGCGATTAGCTTAATCAAAGTAGTTTTAATGCAACAATATGATATTGTGATCAGAAATTTTAATATAAACTGACGATAAGGCACCGACTTCAAACATATTAGTTGGTAATGCATATACTTAAAAAAGTATAATATTTTATTTTATCCTTTTTGAAGTCGGTTTACTTTTTTTGTAAAAAGTTTTTTTGATTATTTTACTTTATAGGTATAATAGGTTTTTCTTTTTTTCAGAAATCTTCCAATAAAAGGCAAACCTGAAGCGGAAATGGAAGGGGGCGCTGCTCGAGGGATGCATTACATGCAGAGAAGCGTGCCCTATTAATAAATAAATATTTCGCCTAGTATTATTTTATTTTGTTATGTTCATTAACACTGCCTTCCTGAAAACATTCTGAGGAAACCGGACTAGCCCCAAGAGGTCATCCATTAATTAGATCACACGTTAAGAGGGAGAGAGGGGGTCAAGAAAATGTGCCATGTTGTGACTAGAGGGAGGGGAAGTCATAAACTTTGTGACGTCATAAGTCGTAAGTCATAAGTCATTCATTTACGAAATAATATAAGGTATACATAGGATGTTGCAGTTCATAGTTAACTGAGCCAAGCTAACAATAAGCACGGCATGGGATCGAATTTAAACGGTTGTGAGTCTAACTTTAGCAAAAAAGAAATATGAATGCTCACATGAACTAGACATGATTGAAAATGAAGACCTAATAGGTTCTCCGAAACATGTCGCACAAGTGTCAAAAATAACGTGAGTTAGTTAAACCGTAGTGTTTAACTTACGGTGTGGGCTGTCATTAGATAGGTCTTTTAAAACAAATATGGGTCTTTCATGACCATTTTTAGATAAAGATAATATTTTCGTAAATAATCGCTCTGAAAGAAAAAAGAAGAGTCCCTCCCTCTAACTTTCGAACCATGTTGGGTCCAAATAATATGACAAAAAATCATACATTCAACTTGGAACACACGACTGGCTATTGGCAGGTGTCGACATTTTTTTTTTAAGAGCTCTCAGAGGATAGCTTGTTATGCAATAACTTTAGTTTTGTACTAATTTAAATTAAATTATGAGCAGGCTCAATCAAGGGGTTCTGGAGCTATATAAGAGCCTAGAAACCCAAAAGCTATTTGTGAGGGGTCTTATTGCTATTCTAGTCAACTTGTTTGCAAGAAAGTGTGGTCGGCGGTATCAAATGAAAAAACCCGGCTTACACGTTTTTGATATTGTTTTTAAATGTACCATTTTACATAATTAGCAAGATAAACGAATTCAAAATTACATAATATAGTCATTTGACAAGAAACGTAACCGTTTACCACAGATACGGTCTTTTTAAATCTCTATGGTGACTTGAAACTATACTCAAACACACCCAGTTTGGCAGTAGAAAAAGGCGCAAAGTTTAAATTTTATATGGGAGACCCTTTGCGCCTATATTTTTAAAAATTTACCGCCTTTTTGCTACTGACCAAGTTGCTGTACCAGAGTTTATCATTTTCCGAGTAAGTAGGTGCAACAAATGCAATCGCTATACATAATTTTTGGCAAACCGCGAGTTCTCAGTTCCGGGCGAAAAACTATTGAAGGAAAACTATAGCGAACTCTGCCGTATACTAAATCATCCACATCGCAATGGAATGCGGTGCAACGCCAGTGTGAAGACCGCCTTACGTTAATTTCACTCAATAGGCACAGTCTGTACCAAAAGTAACTCATCGTGTGAAATGTTGGAAATGATCTACACGCTTAATTTTGAACACCTTACACGCTTCACTACATTTGCCTGTCTTTCAAACCTTAAAACGTGCCTTCAAATCTAAGCGAGCAATGATTCCCCATTTGCTATGTATGAATTGTAGACACAACTTATCATTAAGCCAACTATTTATTAAAAGACGTCTTAATTAAACACAATAAGAATCTATTTTGCAAACTCTTAAATCATGGATAACTTTTAACTATCAATGTCAAATGTGGATAAGTGGTAATATGTCATTTAACCAACTATTCATTAAAATACGCTTTAAGTATACTTGTTTACAATTTATTTTTCAAAAGCACAAACCATGGATAATTTTTAACTGTTAATGTCATATGAAGATAAGTGGTAGAATGTGATTTAATCATCTATTCTTTAAAATACGCCTTAAGGCATAGAGTTTAAAATTCATTTTTCAAAACCTCAAAATATGTCGCGCTATCATTAGTCAATTATAGGTTACCCTCGCGACTTTATACCGAATTAAGTCACTTATCAGATAATCGCCAATCCAAGCATTAAATGATTAATGATATAATGACAAAACCATCATAGGCCGGCTGGTTTAGATAAGTTCTCATTTAGATATCGTTTGTATGTCGTATAATTGACAGAAGCGGCTCCATTCGGGCAACCAATGTCACTTTGACGTTAGAAATATCGTAGATAGATCTTATTGGGATCGCAGCGGAATCGAATTAATTTTGACATGTCGTTTAGGTATCGATCTTTTAAAGATCTTTCCAAGATCTTAAACGTGTCTTAATGATTCTTCAAATCGGGCCGTTTCTTTGCTTATTAAGTGATTTCTAGTTGTTGTGGTTGTCCTAAGGCACCCCAAAGGTGCAGAGGGCCTTCCTATCTTCAGCTTCCCTTCTGATCTCGCTCTAGCTCAACCCGACCGCTGGTGGCTCATTCTCGACGGACCGTCGTCAAGAGTGTGCAGGACGCCCGGAGCCACCGGCTTCCGTCCGGCGGTTTCCAACCGAAAACGATGTTTGCATCATTCGTTGGGTTTCCGAATAGTATGTCCAATCCATCTCCATTTCCTTGTCGCGATTTCTACTTCAATGGGTGTTTGTACATATACTCCATAGGTCTTCATAGGTTTTTTAACTAAATTGCGATATTAAAAGTATTTACGGCTTGTATCAAAATCTGTACAGATAAAGAAGCGTATAATTAGGTCTAAATCTAACATAGAAGGAATTAGTGATTAGCATTTTTTGCCTTTTATACAGTCTTTTCTATAGAGCTATCTAACTGAAAATGCATGTAACTTTATTCAAACAATAATTTAATTATAAACTGAAATAAATGTCACATACTAAGAAAAAGTGACCAGGCCAGGCCTCCAGTGCCCCAGGCTGGAATCGAACCAGCGTCCTCTGCTATCGCGGCAGGTGCCTGAGCCACTCGGCCACCGGGGTCACGGCAGCATTGATCGAATTTTTCAAGTATATGCATAATATATAATATAATATTAAACTTAAAAAACTTATACATAAACTTAAAAATAATAATAAAAACTATAAATAAACTTAAAATAAAGGTCCTATAAATAAAACACGTCCTCCAAGTCACTGCCGATGGGCAGTGTGCCCAGAAGGCAGGCCGAATTGCCACGTTGAATGGCAATGCTAATGCGTTGAGCAAAATACTGGCCAGCCTTCTGGTCACCAGTGGCGTCTATAAGGCGCGCGGCTAAGTCCCTGTAAAGCCGGCGCGCGCTTGGCCCCCACAGCCCCAGCGTTTCGACCCCAAACGCCTCAAAAATATAACTACTGCCGAGGGTGGCATATTTGCGGCGTTTGAGGTCTTCTGCCATGGACGCGGCATGACCAGCATCATTTTTGGTGCCCGGAAGGTGAGACGGCGCGAGGGTGTCAACGCATATAGCATCCCAGACTAGCGGCCGTCCCATCCTCCAAGGCACCAACGTCATACCATCGGGCCTCTTGCCATCGTCCCTAGCCAGACCGACGGGCATATATATGTGTAATATTATATATTATTATATTATATTGTAGATAGTATATGTGTAATATTTTCTGAAAATAATTTAATTTGTTCTAATACTTCTAATAGAATTAATCAATTGTTTCATAGTTGCGGAATCTGCGGTGGACAACCCAACTCGCATTCAACCGAATTAATAACTTAGATCCATATTCGAAACACATACGTATTCTGTTATAATACTTCATAATTTACTCCCAGTTGACCTAACAGGCCTATTCTTTAAGGCCTCCATTAAAGTATAGCTAAGCTCCAGGCCGCGACAATTATCGCTTGTGATTTATATCGCGCAGGAATGCTATAAATAAGTATTAGGTCGATATGATTTATCGACGCGACATGTGAACGATCATCGGAGCCTGCGGGGTGTGACGCTATAAGTATGGTGTAACTAGTATACGGGGTGTCGGTTAATGCATGACTCTGATGTGCAAAATCTAAAAATTTATTAGAATAAGAATAAGTTTTTGGGAAAAACCATTTTTGGTACAAGCTTTAGTTGCTGACTGTATTTACCACGAGCCACTAATACTCATTAAATAAAAAATAAAATAAATTTCGTTTATTTCGGACAATAAGGAATCCATTAAGACAAATCTACCCGAAACACAATTAGGTAGCGTTGTTTCATCACAGAGTTCCTATGGCCACCTCCTGTCTCCAGTGTCTTTTAGTATTTTAAATCGATGTGTCTCCATCATCAGATCAGCTCGATGGTACCATTATATTGTAATGTTACCCGACTTACATATCTATGCAAATTTTCAGCTTAATCGAAAATCGGGGGGTCAAATTTAGCCTCTGCGTTCTCATGACACGGGCAAGGGCAGCATCCGCTCGGTGTACCCCTTAGATTTCATTAAAGTGTCAAAAGAGCCTCTACGTGTAGGCTTCGGCTTCGCGTATGCTTTCCAAAAGTCCGAAACTACATTCTTCCGTGATGGGAAAACATACAAATAAAATACTATAGAAAACTATAACATTAGGTACTTATTTCGGTATAATATTTCACTATTATACAGGGAGACCTTAGCCATTGGACCAACCCTGAAATCCCACGTAGGGTTACTTCTCAGGAATGCTCTGACGTTAATGTTTTTTTAATTAGAACGTAAGATAACAAAAGTTATTTGCAATAATCGACAACAAAAAGAAACACACTGTGTTAATCTTTGGCAGTGTTTTTAACAATTTGTTCGAAATATTTGATAATGATGACATTTATCAAAAGTCAGAAGCTTATTAGTGTCATAAATAAAAAAGATAATCAAAAAGGTCGAAGAAGGTTCCATACTATTCTTTGAGGATATTACCTTAAAACCTACTTAATTTCTTCGAAACCGCTACACCGGCTGTTTTGATACTTTGTACACTGGTTCTAAATACCCTAATGCATATGTACATTTCGGCTTTGTCCAATGGCTAGGGACACACTGTATTATTTTGAATAGCTACTAGACTAGCCACTTATCAGCAAGAATAAATTTTATGCATATATTTTACACTTAACTAGATGCATTCCTATATCCTATATGTATAATGACGCCTCGTTAAGTACAATTATATTCATGTATGTTCTAATTACGCCGGAGAACCTATAACAATTGCCATAAGGAATACATATGTTTTCTACATTCATTAAATAATGGCTTTCTCTGTTAATTTTCCACTTGGTTACTATTTTTATTCCATCGCGAGTCAAAGTACTAAAACATATAATTTCCAGATCGTAATCGTTCAAAGGAAACTTAATATATTATTAGCAATAGTATAATTAACGATCACGATACAAATACCGATGATGTTTAGTTTACTTCATGTTAATTACCTATTAAAATTATTTTAACTGATTACTCACGTATTATTAGCGGCCCGATTCGAAGAATCAGATACGATAACGATAAGTTCTGGTTTAGATAAGTTCTCATTTAGATATCGTTTTTATGTCGTATAATTGTCGATGTCATCTTTAGCCATTCTCCTTCGACAACCCGTGGACCATGCCATCATTGAAACATCGGAGGTAATTTTAAACTCAACAATTTCCACACAATTTTTGTCAAAGCATTTTACGTCAAAAATGTAACAGTTACTAAGACAGTGGCGCCCTGATTTATTTTCTACTATTTTATGTCGCGCTGTACACGATCAAGTCCCAATAAAGTAAATAATAATACATGGTTACACACTTTTCGATATAAGTACATTAGATGTATAATGCTTTTTTAATAATAATAATAAAATAATAGGCGTAGGGATGCGACGACCCCATCGCCCGCTGGTTTTATCAGTGCAATCAGTCAACGCAGGGCAGCTTGTGGCGAGCTGTTGGGGAGTAACGACCTCACGTCGTACCCAAGTGCTCCTGGGGAGTTCTGTTACCCGCAAGGAGGGTGGGTGGGACAGGATTCTCTGCCTCTGGCTTGTCTTAGCCGGCCGGCCAGAGTGGAGTCGTTAGAGCTATAAGCTCCAGGGGTGGAAGTGAAAAATTGCATAAGACGCGAGTTGGCACAGTGGCTGCTCGCAGCCACTGGGTAGAAAGCGGCGTACACCTCTCGACACCCCTGAGCCGCTCACACCGGTGTTGCCCTTGAGCGATCCTAGATGTCGCTTTTTGTGGGGGCCCATCTTGTTGGGGCGAGTCACCGTCTGCCGGAAATAAAATTGAATACCGTTTTATAAAACAGGCGTACGGTTTTTTATCTCATAGCTCAGTATTTAGTACATCGCTTTCACCCAATAGCCCAGTTCATTTTAGATTCCATCAACTCTCAAATAGTCCTTACACCCTGGCGGGTGCTGCCTCTGCGTGCGTCCCATGAAGCGGACAAGGGCAACATCCACTAGGTGTACCCCTTATATTTCATTAAAGTGTCAAAAGGGCCTCTACGTGTTGGCTTCGGCTCCGCGCACGCCTCCCAAAGGTCCGGAACACCATTGTTCCGTGATGGGAAAGACATACAATAATAAAATACTTTATTGTGCACTACAAAGAAAAATACATGTTACAAACAAAGAAAGGACATAAGTGCATTTTTCTACTTATATATGAAGCCGATGGTCCCGGGTTCAAATCCTGGTAAGGGAATTTATTCGTGTGATTAGCGCGGATATTTTTCCTGAGAGATGGCTATTTTTTATGTATTTAAGTATTCATAAAGATTTTTATATTGTATATATCGTTGTCTAAGTACCCACAACACAAGCCTTATTGAGCTTACTGCGGGACTTAGTCAATTTGTGTAATAATGTCCTAAAATATTTATTTATTATATACATATGGTCTGTGTTGAACGGAACTTTCAATTAAAATATAAAGACTAGACAACAGAGGTATCCCAGCTATCTCGGCTGATGAACGCATCTCTGCCCGCAGCGGTTTGATCAGGGCTGTCACAAAACAGAATATCTTATAATAGGTTAAATAAGATTTGTGTACTATAGTGTATAGTGTAGATCTTATTAATGGTCTGTGTTGAACGGAAGTTTCAATTACATTACAAAGAGTACACAACAGAGGTATCCCAGCTATCTCGGCTGATGAACGCATCTCTGCCCGCAGTGATTTAGTTAGGGTTGTAACTTGCATATGTTTAAGAGGGGGGGCTGACGTAAAATTACACCCATACACATACATAAGCCCACGTCTGTATTCCCATAAGAGGAAGCAGAGCACATGAAACTGCTAGTTTCAGTGCTACTTCCAGCAATTAAGGGGTCTCAAAAAATAACGAAATTGTGATATTACACAATGTGACAGGTTGCCAGCCCATCGCCCACAACACACTTGAAACCATATCCTACAGTCGACATCTAAGACACCCACGGGAGGAAAGGGGGTGGTGAAATTCTTAATCCGACACCACACGCCATAGCAATGTAATTAGAGTATAAAATCGTTAGTGTTATAGCCGAGGGATCTGACGAGCAAACTTATACGGAAGTTTAGTATATTTTCAGAGTGACTGAGATACGTAAACACCCGCGTGATAGCCAAATCTTCTATCGCAACTTTCGCGTGGTGCGCTGTATCTTTTGTTTCCTTCTAATTTCCTGGCTTTACCCTCTTGAGCAAAGAAAGATGGCACGCCAAAAACAGTATACCATTTTTTTATCAGCAGCTTCAGTTCACCAAATGTCACTTACCGAAAGAGAATGCACAAGTTACTTTAAAAATTACAAGTATGAAAAATGTTAAGAATACCTCAACACCCAAAAACTGGCGTCAATATGCCGAAGTATCGTCAACGATACACACGTACAGTCAAGAAATAAAAGAAGGTTTAAATAGGTGAATTAAAACAATTACGCTGTGTGCCAACCCTGAGGACGGAAGCGCTGCGCGAATAATTTTCCGCGTCCGTGCGCGCAACCGTTCTGTTAATGGCTGCGCGGGAGTGGATCGCGGGCGATTATTCAAAGGGTGAGATACATGGAGGGGTTAGATTGTCACGCGATTTTTAAAAAAAATTGTCTTGTGATAACCCTTAGCTATATTTATAAGGTAAATATATACGTAAAACATACTAACATGATTGATTGATCGATTCATTGATTGATAAGTGACTTTTACTATTGGACCAACTCCAAAATGCGGGAGAAAAATTGGCTTTTCATACATTTTGGCTGATCACATGTTGTTCTCTCATAGAAAATATGGGAGAGCTGAATTTTTTTCATGCTTTCTAAATTAATCGCATAGTAAAAGTTACTCACTATAGCCAATACACATAGTAAGTAAATATACTTTATTGCACCAACAATTATACATTTTACATACAATACATGTAAAACTACGAATAAATGTTAAAGGAAAATAGAACCAGGTAACAACAGGCGGTCTTATCGCTAAAAAGCGATCTCTTCCAGACAACCTTTAGGTAGCAGGAAATTTAGAACATTTTTAATCATATGATGTACTTTTTTCCCGAGGTACGGTTAAAACATTGCAAAAAAAAAAGAACATCAGGCATCGATAGCATTAAAGTTTTATATTTTTTGATATTTCGTTGGAGATACGCTCAAGAGTAAATGAAATTTATGTTGACTGCCACTAGCGATATTAAGTCAATTTTACTTTTTTTTATATGGAATTGGATTTAATGCAAATCCATAAAATGTAATGACTAAAAACATAAACACACAATAAATATTAAATGCAATGTAATTTTAGATGCTTCTAAATGATTAATTCGCAAATTGAACATTAAGAAATTATCAGTAAGCAAGCAAATGACCATGTTTCAAACACATTACCTGCTTCCTGGATGAGCGACAGCCTTTACACATTCGACTTTTCAAAACCTCTTTATTTAATCAAAAACATCACACCAAAATGAACTTTATGATTAAATAAATACAGTTGGTATTAAAGAAAGCGTATACATAAGTATCTGTGAGATTTGTAAAGTAAGTGTATGTTTTATAAGCGTGTGAAATCTCTAGCAATCCTCGATCATGGGAGAGCGGACGATTATTCTTGGCTCGGATGTGATGTTGAATGGGCTGATAGTAGGTATAATGGCGGTAGGTGATTTAGACAAGTCAAAATTGTTTGCACTTTGTTTTTAAGATGGCGATAGCATGCTGCCTATTGTAGGAAGTTTAAGTTACCGTCAAACCATCCCACTACCCGGTAATGTCCATTAAACTACTTCCAAAAGAGAGGTACTGAGAATGTCATCTCGCTTTGTGTGGTAAGGCACAGTACAGCGGATGTCATTCCAGATCTAGAGCAGAGCACAACTGGGGCAGTAAGTCCACCTTACAAAAAACCGCAGCCAAATAACACTAGACCGTACTCATCACTATGAGTAGGCGCAGACAGACATAATGAAATTATAAGGGTTCCTTTTTTGCCATTTTGGCTACGGAACCCTAACCACAAATAAATAAGTACCTACTTCAATAACAATCGCTATTGCAAAATTACAAAATAGCCCGTTACCATAAGCCACCAAGGTTGAACACAATTCCATTCAGCTATAACAAGTATTCCCACATTGTAATTAAGATATTAGCATCACAATTAAATCAGTATCGACATTAAAATATCTGAATTAATTAAGTCTTCAAAACAAATGCAGGTAGACTGGTATTAGGTATTTCGTATATTCTTAGTTTAAGGCCTTAGTGGATGCTCTAGTTCAGCGTACAATGGGGCGGGGCGTGCGGCGTACATGTTAAACAAATGCAAACGTATAGGAGTTGCCTTAGTGCACGCTGCTCACATCACTTGTGAGCCCGACGCCACGCTGCACGCCCCGCTGAACGCTCCGCTTCGAGCGTCCACGCTAGCTTTAGTTTAGACAAGGTTTTTAAAATCTTTTTTTTTAAATTGAACAAAACAAAAGAACTTTGACTCAAATTTCTTCAAATTGACAATGATTATTTATGATGTTAAAAAAATACTGATATAGATGAGACTATCAGCGATCAGAGGGCAGACCGCGAACCGCGTGTTGCCTTCCTGTCGCACTTTTAAATTTGTACGTAAGTATGACAGGGAGGCAGCACGTCGAACGTGGTTCGCGGTCGGCCCTCCGGTCAGGAAATTAAACTAAAATTAAGACGAAATACCAGCTGAACGCCGTTTCAGATTTTAGAATTTTAGGTAAATATCTCCGCCGCGCTGACGCCGCCTCGTAACGAAATTTTGGAAAAGAAATGAGTAAGAAACTATCTGTGTCTGACCGTTTTGATTTTTACGTGTATAGTTGCCAATTTTGTATACTAGACGTCTGTTTACGGCGCATTTTTTAAAGCGCTAAGCTGTTTGGAGTAACCTAGCACTTATAAAAACCAGAATATCAAAAACAGCAAAACGCATAGACACAGGTACAAGGGCCAAAATCCAATGAGAATTTGTATAGAAATATGACCTCTAATATTTCCTTTTAAGATTACAAACTGTTCAACAACCGGCCCTAAGATCTGTTTTTAGATTTCATAACAAAGCCGATATGGCAAGGCCAAGCCGAGCCCCCTCTACCTACTGTAGCTACTTGCACTTAAAAGGTACTTACTGTACGGTACGGTGGCATGCCATTGATGTTGAGTTGCTAATTAGAGCATGCCTTATTTACTAAATAGGTACTACGAAAATCACAGTCTTTTATCATGTGGAAAGCGCCGAAATTTTGAAACATAATAAATATAAGAGCCTTGGTAGAGAGTACCATTTTGTAGTCAATTTGTGTATTATTAATGACACGTACACCAAATAGGATTCCGTTCAGCATAAGCCGTGTCTGTTAGACACGGCACTGGTTTTTAGAGCATCCAAAATTAGAAACTAAAACTTAAAACACTAAAACCGACTTCAAATCCCATCCCATCCCATCATCAGACCCCGACTTGGTGCCATCTCGGGGTTATACCCGTTCGATAAAAAATATATTTGAAAATCGGTTCACGATTCTCCTCCTTTTTATGGTTCCGTAGTCAACTAGGAACCCTTATAGTTTCGCCATGTCCGTCTGTCTGTCTGTCTGTCTGTCTGTCTGTCCGAGGCTTTGCTCCGTGGTCGTTAGTGCTAGAAAGTTGAAATTCGGCATGGATATATAAATCAATAAAGCCGACAAAGTCGTACAATAAAATCTAAAAAAATAATTTTTTTTAGGGTACCTCCCGTACACGTAAAGTGGGGGTGATATTTTTTTTCTGCTTCAACCCTACAGTGTGGGGTATTGTTGGAAAGGGCTTTCAAAACTAATAGGGGTCTTTAACAATCATTTTTTGATAAAGTGAATATATTCGGAGATAATCGCTCCGAAAGAAAAAAAAATGTGTCCAAATGGTTCAAAAGTTAGAGGGGGGGCTCTAACTTTTGAACCATAGGTCCAAAAAAAATGAAAAAAATCGTGGAAGTAGAGCTTAAGAAAGACATTAAATGAAAACTATAGCGGACATGATCAGTTTAGCTGTTTTTGAGTTATCGCAAAAAGTTTCCCCTTCATAGTAAAAAGACTTACTTTAATTAGGTACTGATTATGCAAATTTGCCTATTTGTTTAACTCGCGTGAAAGGTACCGTTTCATCCCTTGGTTAACAATTTACTATACTTTAAGCTCCAGTTTAGCTTATTGTGACGGAAGAGTAACTACGGAACCCTACACTGAGCATGGCTCGACATGCTCTTGGCCGGTTTTTTTGAAGTCAAATTGGTTAAACAACACAATAGAAAAATCCATACTTAGTCCATGCATAATTGAATAAGTTCATCTCGATAAGATTTCATAATGAAGTCGATACTATAAGCAAGGCAAGCCACCGCACAGGTGGCACGACACGACATAAGTACCGGTGCCGGGTTGCTAATTAGAGCATGATTTGCTCTCAAATACATTTAATTAATGCCACAGCTTCGTTACTACAGATGAGTCACTTTGACTGGCCGCAGTATTGTATACTTCTTATCTGAGATTCGCGCTCGTGGTAAAATCATCGGCTGGGGATGTGGTAAAATCCTCGATTTTACAATTACAGTTCGTGTCATCCACGATGATGCGCAGATTTATAATTTTTTTTTTCTATTTATTTAGAAATCTAATCTAACCTTAAAATCTAAATCTAAAAATAAATAAAACTAATCTTAAAATAAATAATTAAAAACTTAAGTTTTATATGTATTATGTTGTTATTTATTTACCAATAGATACCTAGAAAAATCTAACCTTTATTAACATGACATTAGTTGAACTTCCTATACTCATGTCTTTAGTATCAGGAGCGCGGAATTTGACCTTTCTTTTATTTATATAGATTTTTAAATTATCATGTATGGACGTAGCAATATGCGAAAATACTTAACGTTTTTTTATTCTGCACACCAAAATGGCAGTCCGTTTGAATTTGTTAGACTAACCTGTCATTTTAGAACATAGTTGGTACAGTATTTAGAACAAACCTAATGATTAGGTAGATACTAGTTACGTATGTAATTCACCAAACTGTCATTTTAGTATATGTTAGAGAGTGGTAGTGTGAAATTAAATTAAATTAAATATAATTTATTATCAGGCAACTAGTGCCCATAGACACTCCTTACAAACTAACATACATACAATAATAAAAATCTTAAAAGCTAAAACTTAAGTGAAGAGTAATGTAAATACATAAATGAATAAAGTAGTAAGTATGTATAAAAATCTGCTCTGTTAGTAGGCCAGGTGGCCAGTGAAGTAGCTGTGCTGTCCAGCGCTACGCATCCATACATCCAAACAATGTGTTCATTGTTTTATAGATGCTATCAGATTGTGAAATTAAAAACAAACTAGGGAAAGCGAAAGTTGGTCAGTAGCCGATTAATAATATGCGGATTTTATCAAATTAGCAAAAGGGTTACCGACTAATTATAAAAGCAAAACAAAGGGTTGTTTATAGGGTCACCGGGTAACCGAAATGTAACTTTCGTAGGTTCTTATTTAAGAGGAAAGTACCTAGGCGACCGAGCATTGCTCGGTTATAACTATTTATTGTAATATGGTGGTCTATAGGTGATAATCTTAACTACATTTTTTAACTAAATTGAACTTGTCTAAAACAATAAAAATTAAAAAATTATATATAAACTTGAACATATAAAAAAAAAAGTTAGTCACCGGGCGAGATTCGAACCCGTAACACTCGTTTAGCAGTCCGCGTCTTAACCCGCTGGACCAGACGGACAGTGGCCAGCAACACGAAATTAGCGACCATATTCTGCGTCGAAAGAAAAACGCATGAAAACTCGAAAACACGCGTTTTCCCAAACATATGACTAATCTAGATAGATTGTATACCCCCAAAAACCCCCATATACCAAATTTCAGCGAAATCGTTAGAGCCGTTTCCGAGATCACAGAAATGTATATATTTATATATATACAAGAATTGCTCGTTTAAAGGTATAAGATACCAGCTGAGACCCCCTTCTCAAATTAAGGAGTTTTAGGTAAATATCTCTCTAAAATTACTGCGATAAGGTCAACTGCAGCGTAGCGGCAGCAGCCCGATTCGAAGAAAGAGATACGATAACGATAAGTTCTGGTTTAGATAAGATCTCATTTAAATATCGTTTGTATGTCGTATAATTGACAGAAGCAGCTCGATCCGGGCAACCAATGTCACGTTGACGGTAGAAATATCGTACGGAAGGTGGAGATAAGGAACGATATCTCCATGTACCAAAAAGTGTTATCAAAAAACTTTAAATAGGTGGCGCTACAATACCTAGAGTACTTGAACAAAAAATCAAATAATAGACAGCGCAATTCACTCCCGTCAATAACGCCTCGGTTCTTAGCTACTCTAGCGCTACTCTGGAGAGATTTGGAACTACTATTTATAACTGACAGCCGGACACTTTTGCAACAGTTCTACCCTGAGGTTCTACCATAAGAGATGCCACTCAGAGAGGAATCGAAAATCGAAATAAACGTCAATTTTGACATGTAGTTCAGTTACCATTCCTTTAAAGATCTTTCCAATATCTTAAATATGTCTTATTCATTCTTCGAATCGGGCCGTAGGTCGAAAATCCTGTGTAAAAATCTCAGGAATTGAGGTTTCCTTCTCGACATTTCCTCCTCCAAAACTTAACCAATCGTAATCAAATTTTGGCGACGGTATGAGAAAGAAATTATCAGTGATTTAGATTCGATTAGATTTCTTTATTAAACGATGAAAATTAGACTACAAATTTGCTACATTCGTCAAAAGTATGTTTATCTTCTCATTATGATCGTCAAATATTATATTATAAATTTGTGTTTCCCAGTAAGGATCGTCATGACTGTCCAAAGAAAAATATGTCAAACAATTGAATATAAACCAACTTAATATTAATTTGGAATTGTCGTTAAAATGTCAAATAAAGACAAAAATAACCGACCGACTTTTGCGTTTATTGTTGCCGATTTTGTATGCTAGACGTCTACTTACGGCACATTGATTTGGCAGTTTTTAGCTCTTTTTAAAGTAACATAGTTCTTATAAAAACAAGAACCAATATGAAAAAAAGCTTAACCTCTAGATACAGATACTGGTAATATTGACCCCTCTTATAAGAAAATAATAATCTAGGGCCAAAATTCAAGAGGAAAATGTCGTGAACGTATAGAAAAATGACCACTAAAATATTTCCTCTTAAGAAGAGTAAAGCCAGGAAATTAGAAGGAAACAAAATATATAATGCACCGCGCGAAACGTTGCGACGGAACATGACCGCCACGTAGGTTTTTACCTTAAAAAATGGTCCTAGACCATACATTGTAGTAACACCATACTGGGTAAGAAGAAAGACAAGTTACAAAGGAACTCCAGCTTCCAATCATCCACTCCAAAATACCAAAAGGTCGCAGGCGCATACGTTTTATACACTTTTACTACATTTGCACTATCTCGCCACTCGAGGCCTACCGCGAACCACATTCGACGTGTTGCCTCTCTGTCGCACTTGTAAATTCGTACTTAAGCGTGATAGGGAGGTAACACGTCGAACGTGGTTCGCGGTAGGCCTTCTGGTCTAGTTATAACGCATCGCATTATCTAATTGCGCCTTTCGCTGTGTCAACGTCAAATATATACAATTTACCAGCTTATTCCATTCTAATAAGGTGATGTATGTATAATTAGTAACTTGGCTAACTTGGCTGACTACACTTGGCTGACTGTACATGAGCTCTGATAACTTTTTGACCAGGCGCGGATATAGGGGGGGGCCATAGGGGCAATGGCCCCCTCCTAAAACCCTGGCTCTCACATTACTAAATTGAGTAATTTTTTTTTACCTTATTTTCTGTGCAAAAATATATGATTTTCTCAAAATGCCCCCCCCCCCCCTAAGCCAAATCTTGTATCCGCGCCTGTTTTTGACAGTGCAAGCCGTATGGTTCCGTCTTGGCACGTCTTGGCAACATTTTACATGAATATGTTTTTGGTGAGATGTGTTAATACGAAATGTATAGCCGTTTTCATTAAACGCGTTACAGGCACCAAATGGTTAGAAATTCCGGTTTTAAGTATAATTTAATTTTGAATAAATAATGTATACAGCTAATACAGCAGTGCATAAATCGAGTATATATCACAGTTTTAACTTGAGATACGAGCATTTGAAAATGGAGTGATCCAGTATCAACCATCTTACTTTACTTGCTGTAGGATGTGAAACCATGTCCGCCGCCATCTTTGGATGATTTTCTATTGCGTTTAATTACGATATAATTACTATTAGAGAGTATCAATGTATTTATTAGCATCTAAATTATGCGGGTATTGATTTGCGCGTGATGTTTACATGATAAATGGTTTGCTTTCGCTTATCTATATAAATATATGCAGAGAGATGTAATAAGGAGGATTATGGTTTTTGACGAGAGAAGTTTATAGATAAATATATTTTTTTGGCATTTCTTGAATATATAACAACGAAGGCAGACATACAGCTTGCCTGATCGTAAGCGGACATCGCAGCCTTTGGACAGTTGCGAGTCCAACTAGTTTGTTTTATGTGTATCATAGATAAAAGAAGCATGCATTTTTGTATGAGTATTATAATTTTTAAATTACAATCTTTTTTCATTATGAAATTTCTTAGGTTAAGTGGTAAGAGCCTCAAAACCTGCAATCCGGAGGTCGCGGGTTCAAACCCCGGCTCGTTTTCGGGACTTATGCACGAAATATCATTTGATATTCACGAGTCGCATTTCGGTGAAGGGAAACATCGTGAGGAAACCGGACTAATCCCAATAAGGCCTAGTTTAAACTCTGGGTGGGAAGGTCAGATGGCCGCTTTCGTAAAAACCAGTGCATACGCCAATTCTAGGGATTAGTTGCCAAGTGGACCCCAGGTTCCAATGAGCCGTGGTAAAATGCCGGCACAACGCGAGGATGAAGAAAAAAGATGAAATTTCATGAAATTTAACGTTTTCATCTTTTTTGTGGTCCACAGACATATATGTATAAGTTGTATAAAAATTAGATTGAATATGATCACCTAAAAGTATACCAATATGAGTATGTGCATATATATGATGACTGGTTTGGCCTAGTGGGTAGTGACCCTGCCTACGAAGCCGATGGTCCCGGGTTCAAATCCTGGTAAGGGCATGTACTCGTGTGATGAGCATGGGTGTTCCTGAGTCATGGGTGTTTTCTATGTATTTAAGTATTTATAAATATTTATATATTATATATATCGTTGTCTAAGTACCCTCAACACAAGCCTTATTGAGCTTACTGTGGGACTTAGTCAATTTGTGTAATAATGTCCTATAATATTTATTTAAATATGGGCAGACATTAGGTTAAGAAACTCGATGCTCTGTAAACGTTTTCTAATCTAACTAAATAACCGAACGTGAGCCAACAACGGAGCAAACAGACAGACAGGCAGTCAACAGTAAGAGTCAATAGTTAGATGTGTCAGTATATCACAAGGTCGAGTTTTTTAGCGCTGGGTATTTAATGCAAGGTTTTTAAACTACATAAGATGCCAAAGTATCTAAACTGAAATGATTATATTCTTTATTTAATTTATAAATAAAATAATTATAAGAATTAAATAAAACTATAAATAAATTAAAACTAAAATCTGACTAAAAGAAATCTAAAATAAAACTAAAATAAATCTAAAAACGGTTTTTAATAAATATTTTATTTATAAATTATATATAATTTACGACTCTCTCTTAAGCCGCAGTACAGGTTCAGCACGCGCCAGACTATTAGCAGCAGGTGCTAGGGAATCCGGCGCCTGGCTACACGCCTTCCCGTCGGTACATACCGGTACCTTCCTGGAACCGCACACTCTGCGCGTTGCTGCCTGCCTGCGACTCCGCGTCCTGGTCTGTGCCCCACATAGGTACCCCTGCGGCACTAACGTCGACGTCCTTGGACACCACGGGCTCTCTTGCCAAAGGAGCGCCGGCCGCTTCTCCCGACACGCCGCGCTCAACGATATTCTCTGCCGGTCTCTCGCCAGCGTCAACGTGCCAGCTCTACTTGAGCCCGCCGGCATTTTAAGAGACGATGGTAAGAGACCGGACGGAATGACACTAATTCCGTGGATGATGGGACGGGTGCTGGTATGGGACGCCACTTGTGTAGACACCCTAGCCCCGTCTCATCTCCACGGCACATCTGCTAAGGTCGGCGCGGCGGCAGAGGCGGCCGAAAATTTAAAAATGACCAAATATAGGGGTCTCGGCGCCGAATACAATTTCATACCTTTTGGCGTCGAGACCCTTGGCCCGTGGGGTCCAAGTGCCCTTAAGCTCTTTAAGGACCTTTCAAAAAGGTTAGCAGAGGTCACCGGCGACCGCAGAGCTGGCAGCTTCCTCGCTCAAAGAATTAGTCTTGCAATACAGCGAGGAATTGCTGCCAGTATCTACGGCACCATGCCGCAGGGGGATATTTTTTAGTATTTTATTTTAAGTTTAGTATTATTTATTTTTAGATTTAGGTTTTAAGTTTTATAGTGTATTAATTAATATTACTATTTGTAAGAATTGTTGTACCGTTTGTGCCCAAATAAACTACTCTATTAGTTAGTGACAAAATCAATTGAGTCTATTTTACGTACGCTTTGTAAAGACGTCAACTCAACTGAAGTCTGTAAATAGTAAAGCCTTCGAATTACGATACGATATAAATACAATACAATACTCTCTCACTTAACATACTTATTTATACCTTTAAATATACAAGAATAGCTCGTTTATAGGTATAAATAATATATACAGCTCTAACGATTTCGATGCAATTTGCTATATTAGGGTTTTCGGGGGCGAAAAGTCGATCTAGCTAGGTTTTATCTCTGGGAAAACGGGCATTTTTGAGTTTTTATGTGTTTCAAGCAAAACTCGTACTTATAGATATTGTTTCCAATAAAAGTACAAAAACATAAATAAAGATAATTTTATAGAGACGACCGGTCTGGCCTAGTGGGTAGTGACCCTGCTAGGGATTGCAAACCGGATTGATTTTCAATCCGGCCGGATCCGGCCGGATTTTGGCCATGATCCGGCCGGATCCGGCCGGACCGGATCCGGATTGGTATAGGGATATTATAGTTAATTAAGTGACATATTTTTCTAGTTTTTTTGCGTAATACGTATTCCTACATCTATAATTTGAAGTTAATAAATAACTTCTTAAAAATAAAATAGAACTTAGTAGTAAAAAGTGTTACAATGTCAATATCACTTTAAAAACAAAATATGAAATCGGTTTTTATTATATTTAACCATTCACAAGTACTCAAATTTTCGATTATAATTATGAATTTGAGTAGTTTCCAAAGCCTGATGATGGGATGTGGGGTGGAAAATGGAAGTCCTTGAAAGGACAAGTTTTCGTAACTGTTCTTTGATTGAATTCTTTGTAACGTTGACATCTATTCTAGTAACAAAAGAAGATGTATATTTTACTTATAACCAACCAACCAACCTGATATTACCAAAGTGATATTAAATGCGCTACAATATTATCTTGCTCTCATTTTTTTGTGCGAGAAAGTAGTAGAATGTATGATTTAAAAAAATGTTTTTTAGGGACAGAAGGGCAAATTATAGGGAACGAAATGCGACACAGCGATCTCCTGCAAAAATAATAGAGTGTAGGATTAAAACCATCGCAGAAAGGGACTCCCTAAGAAAAGTTACACGGATCAAGTAAAGAATTGGCTAGATGTAGAGTAGCACGTACGTACGAAGATGTAGGAAATTGCATAAAATTGGATGAAGTTGTGAAAACAAAAGATTCTCTCTTAAATTTGAATAGAAAACAATCTATATTTTATCATATCATATTTAATTTTTATTTTTTATTTTAATCGGAGTGAACTAAAGATTATCAATATACATATATATGATGAGCTCAACTCAAGTCGGTTGAGTACCGCCGACTTAATCCTGTTCATTTGTTTACTTTTAATCTTCTATCACAGCATTATGACATAACATTAACCTTCTCTCTAGCATAAATTACAAATGCCTTCTATGGCATATGGCATCTGCATCCTTTAATTTTTCCTTCTATTACAGTATTTATGTAATCGTCATATCATGCCACCAACATAAACACGCACGAATACGCACAAAGGGTTTCGCTTCAACATTCCTTATGCGAACTGCCAAGGAGTGGAATGCCCTGCCCGAGTCTGTGTTTCCGTATGAGTACAATCTGAATCTCTTCAAGGCTAGAGTAAATAGGTATCTCATAGGTAAGCATGCTCCACCGTAGACCGCATCATCACTTACGATCAGGTGTGATCGTGGTCAAACGCCTGCCTATCCTCCACAAAAAAAAACATGAAAGAAGAATAAATTCTCTCCTGTTCCCAGTTATCGTCATAATAAATATATTTTTATCTCACTATATTTAAACTTCTTCATTAGATTATTGTTCTATCCAACTTTATACACCTCATCCGTCGCTTTTTCCTCATCCAAAACGCACAGCGTGTGCTGTATTTAGGCGTCTTTTTTATTTTACCGGATCCGGTCCGGATCCGGTGATTTTTACCGGATCCGGTAGCTCCTGAAAAGTGCCGGATCCGGCCGGATTACCGGATCCGCCGGACCGGATTGCAATCCCTAGACCCTGCCTACGAAGCTGATGGTCCCGGGTTCAAATCCTGGTAAGAGCATTAATTCGTGTGATGAGTATGGATATTTGTTCCTGAGTCATGGGTGTTTTCTATGTCTTTAAGTATTTATAAATATTTATATATTATATATATCGTTGTCTAAGTACCCTCAACACAAGCCTTATTGAGCTTACTGTGGGACTTAGTCAATTTTTGTAATAATGTCCTATAATATTTATTTATTTATAGAGATAACAACAGGCGGTCAGATATTTTATGTATATTTTAATCTATTTTTGTGGTTCTAAAAATATTTTGCAGCATAATAGGGAATATTACGTGAAACTCTGCGTAGGGGGCGCTACTACCACAATCTGAGGGTCTACCGCGAAACAAGAAAATCGAAATTTTGTTATCTAACCTCTCTCTCACTCTTGCATATTCGAGCGATGAACCAACCGCCTTGATGTATCATTGTCATGTTTTATTATCTGTGAAGACTTGTCAAAAAACAGTTTAAGACCTATGTATAAGTTACTCTATGATTTACGAAAGGTGCTAGTGCTGCACTCTGGCGGCAGAACATTGCAGTAATATTACCTATTCATCGTACATTGTTCACCGAAGTATCCTGTCCTCTTATTTATTCATAATTATCCTCCGGTTCCCACCAACTATATGTTTACTACATATATGTTTTATATGTTTGCTCAAACGGCATCTGAGCGCTTGCGCCATCGACCCTGAGCGTTGGGAGGAGCTTGCTGGAAGGAGGTCTTCTTGGCGTTCTACCATCCATAACGGTGTCAAAACATTCGAAGATAACCGCCTCACTAGCCTAGACATAAAACGCCAGTTATGGAAAGAGAGACCTAAGCCCTCCTACGTGTACACGTTCAACGCAGCTGGCCAACTTTATTGTCACGCGTGCAATAGAGTATTTAAGAGCAAGTTCGGCCTGGCCAGCCACATTAGGGCTCATGCTAGACAACGTCCATAATGTGTTTATTCGGGGTCGCCGTCATCGAAAACGATGAGGAGGACTATATATATATGTTTACTAATAATAATACTCCATAAACAATAAGCTCCTTCACTTGCCCTTGACCCTATCTTTAACAAACTACCTTCCATACAATTTAACCTCAAAAATCCGTTTACCTTTCCTCATTATTACGAAATCAAATAACAAACGGTTGATTACCGTCTGTCCGTCTGTCAGACGCTTAATCTAATTTGGAGTAGATCATTCATTATGGTTGCGTAAGATCTATAGATCTTTACACCGACATCAACGCGTTTAGCTGTCAGGATGATAATAATACTATGATTTTTTCTGGAGCGCTTTTTTTAGGGTTCCGTAGCCAAAGGGTAAAACGGGACCCTATTACTAAGACTCCGCTGTCCGTCCGTCTGTCACCAGGATGTATCTCATGAACCGTGATAGCTAGACAGTTGAAATTTTCACAGATGATGTATTTCTGTTGCCGCTATAATATTTATATATTATTGTAAAAAAAAGAGTACCTATTTAGAGAGTTGATCAAGCATTTCACTCACACAAGCATCGTTGGTAATATTCATACGCCCTTCATTCACTCAACTCTCCCTAAAACAGCATCTCCAAGGGCCATTTAAAACGAGTTAACCACGTGTTTTGTGCTGACTGCCGACCTGCGTGACACACATACATACAGGTTCCTAATTCAGCACAATTTAGCGGGAGACCGGTTCTGATTTAACTATTTGTTACAGTTTTCATTTTGTTTTGTGATGACCTTGAGTCGTGTTATTAGAAGATTAAGAATAAGATGAAGTTTACTACGATAAAACACTCATTTTCTACAGAACATACTTATTTTATTTTATGACTAGAGAATTAGAGATGCCACGAATTGTTGTTTTGGCCGAATACCGAACATTCGGCCACATTCTAAGCCGAAGCGCCGCATATTCGGCGGCCGAATATTCGGTAAAAATGTGTACTATTGTGAGTCACATTTATTATGATTTGTGAATACTGGATGACTCCTACAGGGGCCCATTGATAAATGAAGATATTTTAATAAGAATTTGTTGCTTGCAATTGATTTTGTTTATATCACAGTTTAGATTTGCTTGACTAAAATACATACACTACTATAATGAGCAACAAAATTTCAATCTTTGCAAATATATGCCTAAAGGGGTCTGATTATCAGTCCGCCGGAAAGTATTATCGGCCTATCAGTTAGAACAAAAAGTTGACAGTTCCGAACAACTGACAGGCCGGATATCGTCCGGCGGACTGTTAATTAGTGGGCCCCTTTAGGAGTCATCCAGTATTCATTAATCATAATAAATGTGACTCACGATAGTACACATTTTTTTAACCGAATATTCGGCCGCCGAATATGTGGCGCTTCGGCATAGAATGTTATAGTAGTGTATGTATTTTAGTCAAGCAAATCTAAACTGTGATATAAACAAAATCAATTAAAAGCAACGTATCCTCGAAAAAATATCTTCATTTATCTTATTCTTCATAAGTAGGTGTTATAAATAATCGGTATTATATAGTATTATATAGAACCTTTAAAAATCTAAAATCAGAATCAGCCTCCAGTATGGTTTTACCTTGCCCTTTGTCAGAATGGTAATTTATGACTGTATTAACACCAATATGGTGGACATATGTAAACGGTTATGGGGATTCTAATTTATTTATTATTAGTAATTGAATATTGATTAGTAATAGCTGCTTAAATAGCAACGGCTGAATTTCTACAAGAGAAATACGGGATTTGTTGTTTTACCGACTTAAAATAAAAGAAAGTAAATTTTTGATAGGGAATTAAATATTCCATTTTCAACATTTCCGGACATATTTGAGAATATTTCATTCATTTCTTTTAAAAAAATCCGTCGTGCGTCGTGCTAAGTGGACTAGGTATGATTTAGGCGTACCAGCATCAACTGACGGTCTAAATTGAAATAACCGGTACATGTACACACAGGTGTGCGATTTGTCTGGTGTATATCTGCATGTGTACAATATCTGTACATATATTAGAGCGAGGCCGGTTTCCCACAAAATGTTAAAGCCCTCATGGCGATAATGGCCCCTTAACAAATTGCCGTGATTTGGGCCCATTTGTTAGCCTAATTTCGACGAGGTATTTAACATTAATTATGTACAGTCACGTCTGAAAATATCGGTACGAAAAATGTGCCAAAAATATGTAAACACTACCTTAATATGGGCAATAAAGTCGTGTATACATATTTTTGACACTTTTTTCGTATCGATATTTTCAGACGTGACCGTACGGTAGTTTCTGTTTCTCTGACAATGCCAAAGTGGTGGTTATATTTTTACTGATAATTGAACTTACTCTATAATTTCTACAAAAAATATCCCGTCATCAACGTTCTTTACCTGTAACAAATAAATGATATTAAGTCAAGTGTAATTTATGATATTATCTATACTTAAAATATATTTATATCTCATGTAACTGACAGACAACGCACAGACGAAATCTTTAAACGTAGGATTTTGAAAGACACATGTTCTTGAAATGCTGTTGAGCTCAACTAAGAAAGGATTTTTTGATACTCCACCGAATGGGATGAAAAGAGGATGGTAGCTTTAAACGCAGACGAAGCCACGGGCAGAGGCTAAGCTACATAATAAAATTAAAAGGCACACACGGCTGCAAAAGTGCATACTCACTTAATGAATGAATTCCATTCATAAAGCAACTATTGCGAAATTGCAAATTTTAGCAAATTTGCATTGAGAAATTATGAATGAATTCATTGATAAAGTCGCCATGTACTTTTACATGCAATCATAATAAATAAATATTATAGGACATTATTACACAAATTGACTAAGTCCCACAGTAAGCTCAATAAGGCTTGTGTTGAGGGTACTTAGACAACGATACATATAATATATAAATATTTATAAATACTTAAATACATAGAAAACACCCATGACTCAGGAACAAATATCCATGCTCATCACACGAATAAATGCCCTTACCAGGATTTGAACCCGGGACCATCAGCTTCGTAGGCAGGGTCACTATACCCACTAGGCCAAACCGGTCGTCATGAGTGGCAAGAGGCAAGCATGAATGAACGAAACTTTCATTGTACGAGGGACACCTGTATCGTTATAAAATCATAGTATTTTTATATTGTTATAGTGTTTTGACGACCGGTTTAGCCTAGTGGTTAGTCACCCTGCCTACGAAGCTGATGGTCCCGGGTTCAAATCCTGGTAAGGGCATGGATTCGTGTGATGAGCATGAATATTTGTTCCTGAGTCATGGGTGTTTTCTATGTATTTAAGTCTTCTTCTTCTTCTTCCTCGCGTTGTCCCGGCATTTTGCCACGGCTCATGGGAGCCTGGGGTCCGCTTGACAACTAATCCCAAGATTTGGCGTAGGCACTAATTTTTACGAAAGCGACTGCCATCTGCCCTTCCAACCCAGAGGGTAAACTAGGCCTTGTTGGGATTAGTCCGGTTTCCTCACGATGTTTTCCTTCACCGAAAAGCGACTGGTAAATATCAAATGATATTTCGTACATAAGTTCCGAAAAACTCATTGGTATGAGCCGGGGTTTGAACCCGCGACCTCTGGATTGCAAGTTGCACGCTCTTACCGCTAGGCCACCAGCGCTTCTTTTCTATGTATTTAAGTATTTATAAATATTTATATATTATATATATCGTTGTCTAAGTACCCTCAACACAAGCCTTATTGAGCTTACTGTGGGACTTAGTCAATTTGTGTAATAATGTCCTGTAATATTTATTTTATTTATTTATTTTATATACTTATCTTTATTATTTATTTTATTTTTAATAAGAAAATTGGCATTATATACCCCATTTGTACATTTTTCTTTTATTCATAATTTAAATTATTAAACAATTCAATGTTCGACACAATAATTAAGTATTGTTTAAAATAAAGAATTAAAAAAAGAGTAACCATTTTGTTGGTTAATGTGAGACACACATAGATATTTACGGACCCGGGTACGTCCTTAAACTACGTCCAAAAGAGAGGTATGGGCATTGTGAATGTCATCTCGCTTTGTGTGTTAAAGCATAGCACAGTGGATGTCATTCCAGATCTAGAGCAGAGCCCAACTGGGGAAGTACCTCCACCTCACAAAACCGCAGCCAAATAACAGTAGACCCTGCTCATACTGTTGTGTTCCTGCCGGTGAGTAAGGTTGCCAGAGCTCAACGAGGGTGCGGAGTGTTAGGGTCGGCAACGCGCATATAAATCCTCTGGAGTTGCAGGCGGTTATAGGCTACGTAGAATGCTTACCATCTGGCGGGCCGTATGCTTGTTTGCCATCGACGTAGTATAAAAAAAAAGATTAACACAAACATTGTACACTAATCACCCCATTCTCCATCTCAATAACACAACATACACATTTCATAACACCAAATCAATTAAACGATCGTATGAACAACCTTCATGCTAATCGGTATATTAATCAGTGTCGACGCATCATTTATTGTTTAGTAATTGCCATGAGAACCCACGGTTTAAACAATGTAATTAAGTTTCATTAAACAATGAAATTGATACGTTCCAAGTTCATCAGATTAATAAATGCAAATTTGAATGCATTAATGAAAAGTGTTAATTGAATGCATTTGTTGTTTTATTAATTAAGTGCGGGTGTTTGTTTATGATAATGACGTTAACGAAGTGGTAAATTTATAAATAGAGGCTCTTTATGTATTTTAGTACAAGTCAAAATTGAAAAATGATGACAAGTAGGTACAGTCATATAGGTAGGTGTTTATACAATCTCACCGAACTGGTTACATGTCCGATTGTTTCTCTATTCAGGCAGCTCCCTTTGGAATAGTCTTCCTGTCAAAATTAGACAGTGTCCGAACAGGTTTGCTTTTAATATATCCTTAAGTGAGCACTTTGCTGGCAGTACCTTAGTTATATTTTCCAAATCTTAGTGTTTCTGCTTTGTAAGTTCATCTGATTTCATATATATGTATGTAAATGTAAGTATATGTATTTGTATTAATATTGTTTATATAATATGTATGTTTATGTTTGTGTATTTCTTATGATTGTATTGTGTTCGTACATGTACCTAATTGTATCATCTATACCTCATGTTTTTGCACCGCCTACAACTTATCTACTTTGCCTAAAGGTTGACTGGTAGAGAATGCCTTACGGCTTTAAGTTCGCCTATTTTACAGTGTGTTTTCTTATGTGCAATAAAGATTAAATTAGTACATGCTAATTCAAATAAATATGATAAGTATTATAAGAAATATTGAATATTTCTGATAATACTTTTTATACACCAAGAAGTTTCTCGACTGGATAAGATCAATTTTCATGCTAGTCTCAGTTATTTTATTTTAGTATTGTTGAAGTTTACCTAAAAGCATTTATAAAAATTATATTATTGTGGCAAACTTTAAAACCGCGTTTTTACTTTGCTCGGGGCTAACCGCGAAAATCTAAGTTCGTCAATTGCGGGCATTTTTCTCTGTCACTCTGATTACGTCTCAGTGAGAGTAAAATCGAAAGATCCCCATAATTTGCGAATTTTGACTATCATGGTAGGCCCCCTGAACAGTTGTGAGCGAGCAATCGTTCGTTTGTTCGGTGAATGGAAACAGTTGCTCCAATAGTAAATAGGAAGACCAAACATTTGGTCTAAACAAAGTGTTGACGACCGGTCTGGTCTCTGGGTTCGAATCCCGGTAAGGACATGTTTTGTGTGATGAGGACAGATATTTGTTCCTGAGTCATGGATGTTTTGTATGTATTTAAGTATGTGTATATTATGCATATCGTTATCTTAGTACCCACAACACAAGCCTTCTTGAGCTTACTGTGGGACTTAGTCAATTTGTGTAAAAATGTCCCTATAATATTTATTTATTTACCATAATTATTGATGTATATATACGTCACGATATAGCGCATTAAAAATAACAAAAGACAATCAGCACCTGTCAAACCTAAACCACATTAGATAAACATCACAAACTATTATTCTTTCCATTACTCCAAATTCAACCTAATCTAATGAAGATTTAGACTCAAATTTGAACGAAATGAATAACGCAGTTAAGCGTTTATGCCAGATGTTTCACTTCACACATAAAAAGTTGGAAAAGAAATGCCGACCGCGGTGCGGTCCAAGTAATGATCGATAATGATGATGGCTAGAAATGTGCTCTAGATAGCTGGAAAACTATTGGCTTTCCATTGACATGTGTGCAGATTTCAACTATATTTTTTTATGATATAGGAGGTAAACGAGCAGGCGAATGGCCTGATGTACCGTAAGCTGCAAAATTGCATGGAGAAATTATGAATGAATTCATTGATAAAGTCGCCATGCACTTTTACGGCTGTTGGTACAGTTACCAGCTCCCACGGCTACTACGTCTACTTGTTATAATAAATTATTCAGACTACGCACAAAAATCCGAGGCAGGCTTTTCACCATTGCCCTTTACTACTTATGCCTGAACTAGGTAAGTACTCAAATTACACACTTAATCAACTACAGGTACTCCACCTGTCAACGTTTGGTACACAGTGGAATGTTTGGACTTGGAGTCGGCCCTGACATTATAAGTACTGCCCGATTGTAATCTATTGGTAGGCAGCATATTTAACTGCAACAATTATTTAGTAATGGCTACCCAGATTTATAATGAACTGTTGCTTGACTTCAAAATGTATAAGAATAAAATTATTGAACTGTTGATAGTGTCCAGCTGACAGCTGTAAATAATAGTTCGACGCTCCGGTGGCGCTAGGGTAGCACAAGGACATGACATGAACTTAGACGTTATTGACGGAGTGAAGTGCGCTGTCGGTGATTTGAATTTTCTATCAAAGTCAAACATTTGTTCGCGATGTATTGTGGCGCCACCTATTTTAGGTTTTTTGGTGGACACTTTTCATACCTTATAAAGTAAATATTTAAAAGATTGAAGAATGAACGCTAGATCGGCCCGAGTCCGTGTCAAGGTGTCTGACAATTCGGTTTCCTACAAACTATTCCTATTCCTATAAAAAACATCACCAATCAGTTTGATGCCTTGGCCCTGAGAGTTTACCGCGAACACTCGAAAATTGCGGGAATCTTTCACTTCTACCTCCATTAAGGCGTAGTTAGAGCGACAGAGAAAGATGCCCACAATTTGGAAACTTCGGTGTTCGAGACGTTCGGACGAACCGCGTTATCCAGCCCATGACATTCAATAGCAACTTCGATAGCGATCGCTAGGTAGTTGCCAACAGTATTCGACATCCGTATAATGGTTGTAACCCGATAATCTAATTTATACCTAATTGTCAGCCTTGAACTTTGAGTTGTTTAAGGTATGCGTAGATTGGAAGATTAAGTAGATTGTTTTGATATCCCTTGTCATGGATAGCCGGAATATTGAAAGCAGCACTGTACTGAACATGATGTACCGTACTTACAGCAAGGTTTAATACGAAAGTGTCTCCAAAAAGCAGCTCCTATACAATCGAAGGCACGCTCTCATTAAAACGACATGCTTATGAGGAAAGGAGACGACCCATACAAACGTAGTTCTCATTTTCGTCTCTGCATATTGACATTATGGAAAATATTTTTACATATCTTGATGTATATTAACCAATAGCTATGCCCCGACGTATGACTTTTTTTAGAAGTTTCATTTTTCATACAAATTTTTAAATGCTCCTAACTCTTATCATAACTAAAAATTCGAATAAAAAAACAAACGTAGAGGCATGGCCGTGGTCAATACACAACAAATTGTGTCAAAATATTTTCAATTAATGTTAATATCTAGAGAGGAAAATGGGGACTACGTTTGTATGAAAAGGCGATTCCACGGGGGTCCCCCACTTTCATCTTATATGTGGTACCAGATTTCGTTGCTACTACTAGAAAATATATTAATATAGTTGTAAAAGAAAATATTTTTATTTCTCTCTATTATTTCTTTTTTTTTATACTACGTCGGTGACCTGACTGCTTACGTCTCCGTAGTCTATGTACGCCTGCAACTCCAGAGGAGTTACATGCGTGTTGCCGACCCTAACTCCCCTCCCTCCTCGTTGAGCTCTGGCAACCTTACTCGCCGGCAGGAACACAACATTATTAGTAGGGTCTAGTGTTATTTGGCTGCGGTTTTCTGTAAGGTGGAGGTACTTCCCCAGTTGGGCTCTGCTATAGATCTGAAATGACATCTGCTGTGCTGTGCCCTACCACACAAAGCGAGATGACATTCACAATGCCCATACCTATCTTATGGACGTAGTTTAAGGACGTACCCGGGTCCAAAACGGGGTTTCTTTGTATAAACCCTAAACATTCAACAACTATAGATTTTACGCTACGGCTTAAGGCCGTATACTTAGCCACCAAGATCGATAGATTTAGGAAAGGGCCGGCCATTACTGGCGCTCCCAAACTGCGCCCACGCAAGGCAAGTGAATTCCAATAGAATCGAACCTGCAGCGCTATTGCGAAATAGTTCCTTTGGCGCACCATTTTAGAAGCTTCAAACATCGACGCTATCAAAAAGGCTGTGCAAACATACGACCTGTCGGTTTAAGCTAGGGATGAAAATTCCGGTTTTTTTTTTCAGTTTTATTCAGAAAAATTAAATACGCCATACACAATGTCACGGATGAGTGCGGACAGTTTTAAAGTCAATACAATACCAGAAACTAACATTTTAGATGTGCAACCTACCATGTCTGATATGTCACCGTATTTAAGAATTATTTCGCTTAAAATTTAGTTTTTTCTTTGCAAGTGTGATTAAAACATTGTGTGTAACTCCGGAGGTAAGAATGTTGCACCCTCGCTTCCAAAATTTAACTTATCCCCTCGTTGCACAAATTACTAAAGTACTCGTACGTAATAATAATATGCCTACTTGAATAATAAACTATCTTTATTTCTATCTTATGCAAGTTTTCACTTCCACTCCTGGAGCATTTAGCTCTAACGACTCCTCTCTGGACGGCCAATGTAGGCAAGCCAGAGCTGAGAGTCCTGCGGGTCCCCTTGGGGTCCACTCCGACCGACGAAGACACATCGGACCCTGACCGACTCTCGGGAGTACTCGGGTCCGTGGGGTCGCTACTCCCCAACAGCTCGCCACAAGCTGCCCTGCGGTTTAATAATATACCTACTTGAATAATAAACTATCTTTATCTCTATCGTTCTGCCACGTTTCTCCTGCGTATGTCCTCAACGTCGAAATTCTATTCATTTCAAATAATTTTGACTGTTATGAGACCCATTGTGGGATTGGTCACAATGCACACAATTTGCATTAAATATACTAATAAATAATAATTACTGTTCTATGTGCCCAAACACTCCCTTAATACGACATAATCCTGATTTGTAGACAAGACATTTAAGATATTTAGGTAGTACACGATTTTAGGCCTTAACCATTTAATATATAATATATTCTGTGCTGTTTCGGTATACGTATACCTATATAAACACGTCTCGTCGTGAATAAACATGAAACTATTTTAATTTTCGGTTTCTTACCTCCATACATTTTTCATAGTCCAGCCCAGGAACAGGTATCCAGGACCAATAACATCCCGGGCAATTTATTTCGTTTGTTTACGTAATAGGGTGGCTGCTGTTCCTCAACGAACCGACGGAGAGGTAGCTGACGTCCATGAGGGCTCATTACACATCGCTCTTAACCAATTTACGAGTTGCGCCCGGGATGCGATTACCGACGTTTGCGCCTGGCCCGCGGTCTGTGACTGCGGTGCATTTCATTCGTTCATAATTTGTGTCATTCACGTCTTCTTAAAATATGAGACCTAATATGTTAGCTCAGTACATAGAGATCTTATGGTTGCGTTATTTCCTATCTACGTTGAGACCTCCGTTTAAGTTCTTTGTGAATAGACTCACAGATTGTACTGTCGCAACCTTTCTTGTTTAAAGCCTGGGCGCGGCCAACGGTGTCCTAAAAGCCTTATTATAACACGGAAAACATGTCGCTTATGATCTTTTTGTTCGTGTTTATATTTGCTCAATTCTATTAATAAAGGCATGGGAATTTCATTTAATACTCTCGTTTTCAATTAACTGTCAAGCACGAATAAGGTTTTCCATAGATAACATGCAGGTTTGTGAAATACAAACCTATATCAAAACAGATGAATGTTAACGTGCCTATTTTGGTAATACTATAGTTCTACTAAGGCGGTAAGTAAATAGTAGTTTATACAATCGTGGTATAATAAAGAGCTTTTCAGTCAAGTACCGTGTTTAGGTAAGGAAGCTTACTGAGTTGCCTAAGTATGGTACGAGATTGAAAAGCTTGATTATGTCACTATTGTATAGAATACTTTTTCTACGAGTCATCTAAAATAATACTTTTCTATAAAGCCTAAATGTATCTCGGTTGACAATAATATAGTATAAAAGACATAAACGAGCGACTATTTAGTCCCTAAACTAGACTATTTAGAACGTGTTTTATTCGCGAATCATTTCAATATGATCAAACAAAATCGTGTTCAAAAATATGACGTGAATTTTCCCACCCATTAAACATATTTAAAAATAAATTTGCATAAAAATGCACGTACATTGTATTTTAGCTAAGATCAACAAGACTACCTTCAAATATTTAATCTAATTTCGTCATACTAGTTGGATTAGGGCCAAATCGGGTGCAGTTGAAGCAATTCGGTCAGATAAAATACTAATAAAGGTAAACTTGCATCTACTGACGGTAATCGCTAGATCTGCCGCGCCCACGACACAGTATAAATAATAGGAACAGTTGATGTATCTAGTGTTAAGGACTTTGATTTCTATGCCGTTTTTTACTTCACCTTTCTACTTGTCAATATGAAAGCTAGGGATCTCATATAACTGACACTGTGAAGTGGCACAGAAATCAAATTACCGTACTTACCTATTTTTATTTTTTTATACTACGTCGGTGGCAAACAAGCATACGGCCCGCCTGATGGTAAGCATTCTCCGTAGCCTATGTACTCCTGCAACTCCAGAGGACCTAAAGTTCAGATCTACCACTCTAATACTAGCACCGGATGATTTGTTGTTGGCAGGAACTCGAGTCTTTCGAGTCTACCTAAACAACCAACATGAAAAAAAAGGTTTTTTTTATACTACGTCGGTGGCAAACAAGCATACGGCCCGCCTGATGGTAAGCAGTCTCCGTAGCCTATGTACGCCTGCAACTCCAGAGGAGTTACATGCGCGTTGCCGACCCTAAACCCGCCCCCCCTCGTTGAGCTCTGGCAACCTTACTCACCGGCAGGAACACAACACTATGAGTAGGGTCTAATGTTATTTGGCTGCGGTATTCTGTAAGGTGGAGGTACTTCCCCAGTTGGGCTCTGCTCTAGATCTGGAATGACATCCACTGGCTGTGCCCTACCACACAAAGCGAGATGACATTCACAATGCCCATACCTCTCTTTTGGACGTAGTTTAAGGACGTACCCGGGTTCAGCGCGTAAACAACTTCCAAGTCTTTTAAGCCCTGAGTCGAGTCCGATATTGTTTTTTAGAGCCCCGGCAAGCTCGGCCGAATTCCACCTTCTCATACAAACGGAGTTTCGTTCTCATTTTAAAACTACGTGTTGGATTGTAATGAAACTCGGCAAAAAAAAGAAAAAAAAAGTTTTGTATGAAAATTTAAATTCGCTGTATTTTTTTAACTATGGTATCTGAAGCTATATAAACTTATTACAGCCCTAGATATACCTTATCCTATTGTAAGTACAAAGTTTCAGAGCAATCTAGCTAGTCGTTATAAAATAAGAGTGTAACTACGTTTGTATGGAGAACCGAGCTTGCTGGGGACCCCTAAACAACTTCCAAATCTTTTAAGCCTTGCGTCTTTTTGGATATTAAGTCTTTCTAAAGCGCAACTCAAAAGGACTCGTAGGTTTTATCTAAATAACAGTAAAGTAATAGCCGCTATAGTATGATTTGTGTACCTCGCCCATCAATAATGGTTTCTGAAAATGTTGTATCTAAATAGATTTTTTGTTCTCTGAATAGGATTCGAGTCTTCACAAAAGTCGCAGTTAAGTTGAAAAGAACTTGAATTACTACTTGCAAACAAATACCTATGTACAGATAACGATGTAAGTATAAGCTAAGTTTTAAGATAGGTAGGTTGCCTAGCAGGCAACTGTTGATACTTATTATTCTTTAAATTACCACCTTTGTATGTATGTTTTTTTTATACTACGTCGGTGGCAAACAAGCATACGGCCTGATGGTAAGCAGTATCCGTAGCCTATGTACGCCTGCAACACAGTTATACAATAAAAACTTGCATGCCGAAAATCAGCGAAAGCTAAATAGATACGGAGTGGTTCAGTAAAACAGTGGCAATGAATTATCTATTATATTATTTTTATTTTTTACTAATTATGAAGCAGTTTATTTATACCAATAAACTGGAGTTCATCTTCGGAAGTTCTGACTTCCTTCTTAGTCTCTCCAATCTAACCTCTGACAGAGGTTCTTCAATGAGAGACAATTTTCTGTACAAATACACAAAAATAGAAATTCCATGTAACTACCTCAAAGTGAAGTCAAACCAAAAAAGTGCAATATCTAACATAACACAATTTAATAAAGTATTAGGTAGCTTATCAAACTGAAATTAAAAACTGTTTATGAGAAACACCTCATAAATTCTCTCAGAAGACGCTGTTCAAAAAGTCTTAGGCGTCACGTAATATAAAACGCCATTTCAATTTGCCCATTTATTTTTAATACGATACGTATGTACGGATTACTACAAAAATGCGCCACTTAAAGATTGTCACTAAATAAAATGAAAAACCCACATAATGTGCTGCTACTTTTTTTCTGAACCACTCCTTACACTCAACGTGAATCCGCTAACATGCTTTACTGGCTAGGATTGTTTCTCTGTCAACGCTTGCGCATGTCCCGGTGGGAACAAGTGCGCGTGACCTCCCTGGCCTTGCGCTCGCCGACACTATACTGCCAGCACCCGGCGCATTATGCGCAAAAAGCACTGATTCTTGATACTTGAAGTTCGCACTCATGCGCATTTACGAGTTTTATTTTATTTTATTTTATTTTATTTTAGTATATGGAAAACCAACAGCGCTATATATATCTAGAACTTCCAATAGAATTACAGAGCCAATTACAGGTTCTCACTTATAAAAATACAATAAATTATAAAAAGTTTTTGCCCATCTTAATTTACACATACAAGTTCCTACAGCATAAGAACAGATCTACATATATGATTCATTTTTACAAAAAATAAATTAAAAAAAGAAAAAGTAGTTAAATCCTGTGAGTACATATTCAACAATGCACCGAGCCTTGACCTGCGCCAGAATTATTGTCACCCATGAAGTGTCTAATTAATTTATTTTTTATTACTGCTATGCTATCATTATATATGTCGATATCACAATTTATAGAAACTTTATTTAAACTCATGCCTGCCCTGCATATGAAACTGTTTCTCCTATACCTAGTAGTAGCTTGGTAATTACTAATGGGACGAAAATGCCTTAGCCTCCTTGACGGAATATTAAAAGAGATCTTATTAAGCAAATTTGGACAATCTACATTACCTTTAATAATATTGACTAAGTACACTATATCTGCAATTTCACGGCGCTTAAGAAGTGGGATCAAATGAGGTTTCTTACATTATGTTTGTGTTCTTATTTATGTTTGTGTTCAGTTCTGTTTTTTCATTCAAAATGTACCCAGGTATGTACTTATTTAGTACTTATATATTATTATGGGCAAATGCCTCCCCCCTCTTCTTCCACTCGTCTCGTCAGGGGTTTTGTACCTATACACGGTGTTTTTTTTAACTCCGTTAACTTCGGGGTATGCATGGCTAAGTACATTTAAGGAAACCGAATGGCATACCTTGTTATTTTTTTTTAATTATGTTTATTTTTTATTTTTTCGTAACAAGTAATTAACAGCGTTGTTGTAATGGACATTATATTTAAATCCACCAAACAATTGTAAACTGTGACATATCGAGATTTTCGAGTATCGATCGTCCGAGATAGTACTTGCGCTGCGTTGTAAGTACAAAGTTTCAGAGCAATCTAGCTAGTCGTGTTAAAATGAGAGGGTAACTACGTTTGTATGGAGAACCGAGCTTGCTGGGGAACCTTAAGTCGCTCGCGGCATAATACACTTGGGGACATTTTTGAGCTATGTTAGACTTAGCTATTCTAGCGCGTTGGCCGTTTATTAAAATAATATCAGAACTAGATTAGATTAACATGTTTATTTAGGTACATATGTGCAAAGTTTAATTGCAGACTCCACTTAGCATTAATTCTTATCGGAACAGTATAAACTTTTGTCGACTCGACTATGCCATTAAAACTACTAACTTTTATCTTAATTTAAACGATTTCTAATACAAAAAGGCAAAAATTAACGCCACCTTTAAAGTGAGTTTGTTGTAGTTTTTGAAATAGAACCAAAGTATTAATTATTATAGTTGGTTTTTGTAGATCTCGCATGCAAGGCGCAATTTGTTAGTAATTCCAATCGGTTACTAAGCAGGCGCAAGTCGAAATCCAGGAAAACCATTATAATTGCGTTTTTAGGGTTCTACACCAAAAACGTACAAAAGGAACCCTTATGTTGCGACTATGTCCGTCTGTCTTTCCGTCACATTGCTAAACCTCGAGAATTGTTTAAGCTATCGATTTGAAATTTGGAATAGTTATGAACAACAATCTATATCAATATGAAGAGGGGGCAAAAAATTTGAGTCTAGTTACTAGGTCAATCATTATTATTTTAAAAATATGTAAAAAATACTGAAATATTTTCCCTTATGTCAATAACCAGAAATGAAACTTGGGACTACGTTTGTCTGGACCCGGGTACATCCTTAAACTACGTCCAAAAGAGAGGTATGGGCATTGTGAATGTCATCTCGCTTTGTGTGGTAGGGCACAGCACAGCGGATGTTATTCCAGATCTAGAGCAGAGCCCAACTGGGGAAGTACCTCCACCTTACAGAAAACCGCAGCCAAATAACACTAGACCCTACTCATAGTGTTGTATTCCTGCCGGTGAGTAAGGTTGCCAGAGCTCAACGAGGGGGAGGGGGGTTTAGGGTCGGCAACGCGCATGTAACTTCTCTGGAGTTGCAGGCGTACATAGGCTACGGAAACTGCTTACCATCAGGCGGGTCGTATGCTTGTTTGCCACCGATGTAGTATTAAAAAAAATGGAGAAACTGCCGTCTCCTTTTCCCTTAAGTTGATCATGATCTTCAACATCTCAAGGTCACCTTACGCTGGTTTCCGATATTTTAAATCGCTGCGTCTACGCAACTAATAGTAATGGGCCAGAGTACCTACCGCGAACCACGTTCGACGTGTTGCCTCTCTGTCACTCTTGTAAATTCGTACGTAAGTGTGATAGGGAGGCAACACGTCGAACGTGGTTCGCGGTAGGCCCTCAGGTTTGTGAACGTGTGTCCAGAGGTGTTTAGTGTTTACGATGCCGTTCGAGCCGATATTGCAAATAAAGACACAGTTTGCATAAACAGATGAGGCAATCGCTGTTAACCCTTTATAGGGCACACTTAGATATTATATTACGAATTCTGTCCAGTCATTCATTTTTTGTCGTGTCGTACAGCTGCGTTCGTGACCCACAAATGGTCTAGCCGGAAGATCAGCGCTGACTTTTGGGTTAGCATTTATGCTGAGGCGGGGCCATTTCGTGGTAAACTATTTATTTATTCTATGTTTAATAATTTATTTCTGTTGTTATGGTATATTTTTGTATGTTAGAGTTTATCACGAATAAATTCAATGTTTTCTGATTTCTGATACGGCAAAATATAACACCTTATAACATCATCTTTTTGTTCTATTCTATGTAGAATTTTTAGGTCTTTAAAAAGTCGATGTGGCCTAGAATTGTGTATATTTTCATCCCGGCTGTTAAAGATAAGCCTAGACTCGTAATGTAATGTTGGATGACACGAATAAGTATAATGTAAAATTGGTGATATATTTTAATAATTGTTTAGTGTAGGACATTTGGTATTGATTTACACAAGTTTATATAAAATTGGCGGTGGTGGCCGAGTGGATATGACGTCCGACTTTCAATCCGGAGGTCGCGGGTTCAAATCCTGGCTCGTACCAATGAGTTTTTTCGGAACTTATGTACGAAATATCATTTGATATTTACCACTAGCTTTTCGGTGAAGGAAAACATCGTGAGGAAACCTGCATACATCTGCGAGGAAATTCAAAGGTGTATGTGAAGTCCCCAATCCGCATTGGGCTAGCCCGAGCCCTCTCGCGCATGAGAGGAGGCCTGTGCCCGGCAGTAGGACGTATATAGGCTCAATTATTATTAATTATTATATAAAAATACATCCAAAATTAAAACAGTTCTAGGAATAATGAAACCATTTGCTAATCCACAGCAGGATTTTTTTTATTTTTTTATTCAACATTAAAAGTCATGTGCATTACAGAAGATGTTAGTTGGATGTAGTCAGTACATGACACCCGGATAGGGCGCATAATGTTAGTACTTATGAGGTACCTAATTACCTACTTATATACTATAGTACTTATAAATTCGTGCATATTCGCTTATCAACGTTATTTATAATATTATACAAACGCATATCTACCTAGGTTAATTCATCAATGTCAAAGTTAATACTAATGGTTATGCTTTATGCCAATCCGAAACTCAATCAACAATTTAGTGTCACAATTTTCTACAATTATTTACATTATAAAATAACAAAATAACAAAAGATGAAAGAGGTCATATTATTGATAGGTAACATATTGCCTTACGGGTTCCATTCTAACAACTTATTATCATTTAAAAACTCGTCAATTGTGTAGTACGACTTTTCGGATTCAGACCATTATGGCTTCAAGCTTTCTTTGGTGACAGCATATTTTCACGCGAAGATTGAAAAAAAAAAGAATACCACTCAGATGGATAATAATAGGTGAGACCAAAGCACATCGTCTCCGCTGGCTTGGCGACCTCGAAAGGATGGGTGACGATCGGGCAGTCAAAAGGGCTTACTTGGGTCGACCAACTGGACGCCGTCTTGTTGGTCATCCTAAATGTCGTTGGGCAGATAAAGTGGAGATCTCCGTGAGCTCAGCGAAAGCTGGCGCGAGTCCGCTCTGGACCGAGCAAAGTGGAGTGCTCTTGTGTTGGAGGCCAAGACTCATTTTGGGTCATCACGCCAGCCAAGTAAGTACTCAGCTGGATAAAGATATTCGTCAATAACATAAGCCGGTATTTACAGCCGCGCACCCCGGTAAAAAAGTTTCATTCTCATCCATTTAATGATTCATATCATATGCCACTGACTTCTCATGACACCTGCATAACTCATCTACTAAATTGCACTTCATTATTTTACCTCATAATCTACCTTCGCAGTCATCACGAGAATTTTTTCCACTCACTTTAAACACCTCGATCTAGCTTCGTCGGCTGTAAGAAGCACACTAGGCCCGCTAATGGTAGTTAAATGAGGGCAAATTTATCGTTTTATTGTCCTTTAAGTGGCCCTAGTGAAAAAGGGTACAAATCTCTGGCAGCGCAGGTGTAAAGGGGTGTAAGTTCCACGTAACACTTATGCCCTTATACACCTAAACTGCCAGAGACTTGTACCCTTTTTCACTAGGGCCACAGTATATGACACGGGGTAAAAAGCTGTCCACAAGCTATAATGAAAAGGCTTAAGAATGTATATTTCTTGGGTGGTTACGCTTTGTAGGAGTTTGTGGTATCATTTTATGCAGCAATTATTGTTTTTTGGGTTTAACTGAGACGTGGAATTTCTGTTGAATTGCGTAGAAGGCTGTGATTTTGCTTGTCTGTTTAAATTATGACTTTTGGTTTTTTAGTTTCTTTGTCGTTTCTTTCGCTTACCTACTACGAGTTTTAGCGGGGTTTATTATTATTAATTGCACATAAAAAAGAGTACAACAGGCGGACTTAATGCCAATAGGCATTCTCTACCAGTCAACCATAAGGCAAAACAGAGAAACTTCAAGGTGGGTGCAGTGAGAATTAAACAAAAAAAAACCGTAAATTTTAAGCGAAATCTAAATCGAAATCGAAATTTAAGTTTCTCTTAGATATAAATAAAGTTTTTTACCATACAATTTTTAAGTATTTTAATAGAATATAAATCTGAGCAACCAGCAAAAAAAGCTAGAAAATAGCAAATTTTTCTGTGTTTTCTTACTATGTAAAAATTCAAGATAGAAAATATTATTTTTTTAAGAGAACGAATCGGTTTGTGAATTTTCTCCAAAACAATTAGAGTATTTTACAGTACATATGGGGCTACTTTATAGCACTAGTGCGAGAAGTAGCATATTACGTTACTGTGTCGAACATTTAAAGGGCCATATGTACTGTAAAACGTTGTACGATACATGTGCGAATAAGTAATTCGCAACTCGTGTCGATTTAAAACACTCCCTTCGGTCGTGTTTTAATTTATCGCCACTCGTTTCGAATTTCCTATTTTTCGCACTTGTATCGTAATGTACTATTCTAACACTAGTTGAAGAAAAATTTGTTGAAAGTATAAAAATGAAACTTAATAATAGAGTTAACCAAGATAAGTCTGCAACAATTTCGATAGCACACGCAGTGCAAGTGTTATTTATACGTCATAATTTTATAAAAGTTTACGTTTAAAATAACACTTGCACTGCGTGTGCTATTAAAACCGTTGCATACTTGTCGTGGCCTGACTCTAACTCAATCCTTTTATTCTTTATTTTATAAGATTAATCGAAACTTGGTATGTACTCATAACCTATTGATCATTTAAAATATGATTGCTGTAAAGTTTGTCTTCGTCTTCAAAATAATACCTACCAAAGTATACACATATCTTAACTAACAAAACTTAAAGTCATCAATAGCGTTAAATAATCGACAATTAAGTTTATCGATGTAGGAACTCCCCTACCTGTCATTAAACGATTAGTTCCCGATCCGACGGATTCTAGTTTTGTCGGATTCTTGTTTCGTCGGATTCGTGTTTCGTCGGATTCTAATAATATGCAATAAAATCAGTTAAGTAAAGAAAACGTGTGGTTATATTTTATTATTGTATGAATTATTATTTTATTGTTGTGACACAAAAGGGCATAAATACAATTAATTAAACAACGTAATTTTATTTAGTAGATACAAGTAAAGCCACGATAATTCCATAGTTTTGTTTGATTTTCCGTGACTGAAAAATGTCGGCGAAACAACAATCCGACGAAACAAGAATCCGGCGAAACAAGAATCTGACGAATCGGGAAGTAATAATTTTGCCTTATAAAATCCGATGTCTTAACATTACATATGTACAAATTTCCACGCACAACAAATTTAAATGTACATAAAACACATAAAGACTTCATAATGAAATTGGAATGCGCATGTTTGTTATTTTAAATGGAGAGTGAAACGTCAAATTCAATTATTGACAGACACGTGCTCGTCAAATAAAGGTTTGAGTGCTTTAAGATCCATACAAATGTTACGTCATATTATTTGTATGTCCAATAATGTCAAGCTTGCACGATCAGTTTACTTTCAAAAAGTTATATCCTGCTTTATGTTCACTTGTAAATGCAACCGTAAATCCTTCAAAATAAGATTCATTTTTGTAAGATCATCAAACTGAATGTAAGAGCTTAAGCGCTTTGCAGTTGCATCACAGTAGCTTTAAAAAGCTCGTATATTTCAACAATCGCATTGTTTAAAAAACGACCAAATCCTTTAAGTATTAGGGATGTGTTTTGAATGATTTATACGAGTGTCACAGAATGCTGTGGAAGTTACAAAATTATGTATGTTTCTCCAAAAGAATTTGCGGTTTTCGGTAAAGGTGCGGCTCTGCGGCCTTACAAAATCGTTTGTCTTATTATATAATTTATTTTATTAAGATGTTGACATTTGTAAATAAATACATCTGCGATAAAAGGCGTGGCGAGATGTAAACATGTTTGATTTGTTGCGTCAATTCGTTTGATTATGGTGACACATGGGTGTAGCCTTGGTCATGTTATTCTTTAGTACGATTAAAAACGACATGATTATATGTATATGTGATTATTGAATAGCAAGCCAATTAAAGTTTAAGAACTATTTTCAGCGCCTTCCATATAAAGGGAGTCCTAGTTTTTCAAATGCGAGCTGCCAAAAGCCGCTCCCATCCCGACCAATCCCGAAATCGCGAAATAAATTTACTTTTCCGTAGAAATGTCAAAGTTAGACAGCCAAAATGTATGAAACAGACAATTTTTCAAACCGAGTAGACGTTATGTATAATGTAAATCTTTTACTTCGTGCCTGAGGATTTTAAAACTTTCAAATATCCCTTAACATCCCTGAGTCACCTTAGCCACTAAGGCATTAGTTAGAGTCAGACCAATATAAGTTGGCAGCGATTTTGACAGCCTAGACAGTGCAAGTGTTATTTTAAACGTCAAACTTCTAGAAAATTATGATGTTTACTTAACACTTCCACAGGGCTATTAAAATCGCTGCCAACTTAGCTCGGTCGTTAGTACTTTGCACATGAGCTTAAGAAAGTGGCGCACTGGGCGCGGCTACATACTCACCGGTGCTTCCCAAAGTTACATAACGCTTTCACTGTGCCTCGGGCTTTGTGTCATTGCCAAATTTTATAGCTATTATGATTTAATTAACGTGTTTGATTGATTACTCTAAGACACTTCATTATGCCATATCAGGTAATGAATCGAGCTCAAACGACAACCCGAGCGGACGGGGCTCGAAATATATCGGTAGGCAATTTGATTGTTGTGGCACAGCGACCCGAAGTGGATCTTGGCCTCCGACACCAAAGACCACCATGCTTCTCTGTCCAAAGCCGTTTTTGTCCAGTCGACGGCGCCGAGTTCGCTAAAATCTTTTTGCATTTCATCTGTTCAGCGGTACCTAGGGCGCCCAGGCGGTCTTCGGCCATTTGGAACTCCAGAGTACGCTCTCCAGACTACACGATCCTCACCCAACTGGACTACGTGCCCGAGCCATCGGAGTCTGGCGGCTTTCGTTTCTCCAATGATGTTTGGCTCGGACACCAGATCTTCAATCTCCTGGTTCCTGCGGAGTCTCCAGGTTCCATCCTTTCCACGTGTGGGTCCTAGAATTTTTCGGTAGATCTTCCTCTCCGCTACCAGTAGCGCGCGCTCTTCCTTTTGTGTTGGTGTCCAAGCTTCGCATCCGTACATAAGGATTGGCCTTATGACCGTTTTGTATATCCGGAGCTTCGTGTTCCTGGTGGTAATTTGAAGTACACAGTCTGTAAATTTTGGGACGGGTACCGCTGTAGCCGGGTGGTCTACTGGAGACGTTAGCCGCGTAAGCTGAAGACGCGGGTTTGATTCCTGCCTCGTTCACCGGTGGACTTGGTCACTTTTTCTTTCGTGTATGATATCTATTTCCGTTTATATATGGATGGTTTAACGTACCGACAAAATCTTTGGGACTAAGGTGCCTAGTTATCTTAAAATCGGCAAAACGGAAAAAATTACCATAGCTATACTATACACAATTACGCTTAGTACTCGTTTAGTCAAAAGTCTTTAGTGTTTATATTTACATGAGATAATAAAGTTTGTACGAAATCCTCGATGCGCGAGTCTGGGGCATAGCACACTGCTTCCGATTCGCACTAGTGTGCCGTGGCCCTTAAACGAACTCGGACTTGATCGGTTTTAATACACTTAAATTATATATCTTGAACATTTATTTAACATATATCTACGTCTGGCACTAGATTTTGTTGCTAAAATATAGTTTTACACAGAAAACTACAAGTTTATCAATAACCTCTTTTATGGAAGTGCTTCAAAAAGTTGGTCAGATCTACCGATATGAAAAATCCCATTATCCTCAAACTTATCTATCCGAGGATCTTTTTCACTGAATTTGTAAGCTAATTTGAATTTCAAGACGGGAATTCATTAAGAAACACACTTTCAAGAATTTAATCCACGTAGGTGCGCTCAATATGCACAAGTTGTCAATGAATCATATCGACGTCGAGTTCGTTACAGCTAAAGTATTTCAACCAGTTTATTAACTATACGTCTTATTACTTTATTTAATCAAAATTAAGCATTTATAAAATAATGACAAATTTATATCCGCAACGCAGGCTTCGTCAGGAGTGCAAAAAAGGAGTGTAATTTCTAGTAAGTGATTGTTAAATTGGAAGTGTACTGTGAATTTTTATTCTAATAATTTTGCAATTTCGCATCTGGTCTAAAAGTTCCCATTCCGCTAGCAGCGTTTCCACGTTTCAGCGTTTATTGACATGAAAATGTTGATGATTAGCACAGTTTATGCGGAAATATTCAACATTATATATAATAACAGTTACGATTTCTACAGTTTAAATTTGGAATTTAATACGTGAAAATGCGGTAACCAATGGAAAGAGAGCTTTTGAATGTCACTTACGATTTTAAGCGTGGTGTGGCAGTGTGTAACTCATTATCGCATCAGTGAATAATTACCTGAAAGATAAAAAAATATTGGTATAATTAAGATGGCTCGCACTTAGATATTAGTGCATGTGAGATACAAAGTGACTGTTTTTAAAGTCGCATTATTCTCCTAAGGCCCAGCCATACATGTTAATTAAGAATCCAAAATTTGATAGTGATTTTAAATCAATAGGAAAAATAATTGATTTTGTTTTCTTTAAAATTTAAACGGTACAAAACAAATTCAACTGTATTCCAATTGCAAAATGATTTAAATTTCATCGAACTAAATAAATAAGCATTATTTATTTATTTATACTTTATTGGTGGACTTAATGCCTATCCAAATGAAATAGTACGAAACGCACATTTGTTTCTTGCATAGAAAATTTATGGCGAGATTCTACAGCTCCCAGAGCCGCTGGTAGTATTATTAGTTTAAGTGATGATACCGTACAAATACATACATACTTAAACTGTACCAATTGATGTATTCGTCGGCAGACGGCGCTCGCCTTGGCCAAATTGAGGACCTGTTTCTGCCTCCACACCATAAATATACGTATTTTTATGAGTTTCACAATTACATTTAATTGCACATTACTTAACAAGTGCAATTTGTTTATGGCGGGCTATAAACATGACATCGATGTTTTGAGCAATCTTTAACTCAGTTTGTTGACAGCTTGGAACATTTGAATACCAAGAACAAGATAAGTTTCTGTCAAAATAATTTTTTAACAGTTATTGCCGACAGACTGTACTTAGTACTGGTAAAAGCGCCGGTGGCCTAGCGGTGGTGCGACTTGAAATACGGTGGTCGCCGGTTCAAACCCCGCGGCAGGCTCGTATTAATGAGTTTTTCGGAACTTATGTACAAAATCTCTCTCCTTCCTCGCGTTGTCCCGGCATTTTGCCACGGCTCATGGGAGCCTGGGGTCCGCTTGACAACTAATCCCAAGATTTGGCGTAGGCACTAATTTTTACGAAAGCGACTGCCATCTGCCCTAAACCCAGAGGGTAAACTAGGCCTTGTTGGGATTAGTCCGGTTTCCTCACGATGATTTCCTTCACCGAAAAGCGACTGGTAAATATCAAATGATATTTCGTACATAAGTTCCGAAAAACTCATTGGTACGAGCCGGGGTTTGAACCCGCGACCTCCGGATTGCAAGTCGCACGCTCTTACCGCTAGGCCACCAGCGCTTAACAACTTATGTACAAAATATCATTTGATATTTACCAGCCGCTTTTCGGTGAAGGAAAACATCGTGAGGAAACCAGACTAATCCCAATAAGGCCTAGTTTACCCTCTGGGTTGAAAAGTCAGATGGCAGTCGCTTTGGTAAAAACTAGTGCCTATGCCAATTCTCGGGATTAGTTACCAAGCGGACCCCAGGCTCCCATAAGCCGTGGCAAAATGCCGGGACAACGCGAGAAGATTGCCTATTTACTGTACTTAATACGTGTGGGCACTCAGTGGGCCTACCGAGTAAATCGAAAATCGAAATTTCTCTTTCTTTATTGCACGAAAATGGAAGAGCGATTGCCGTATAACGAATATCGATTTTCATTTTTCGCGGTAGGTCCATCAGACTAGGATTGCCATCAGGATTATAATGTATTTGTTGCAAAACCATATTTAGGCTATTAGAATAATGTTAAAATCGACTTGCAAGACTTCATTACTAATGAAGTTATATATAATTTAATATAGAGTACAATTTTGTACCATTTGGCGTTGAAATTTTAGGTCCATGGGTTCCCAGCGCACACAAGTTTTTTGCAAGACATAACTGGTGACCGAAGAGCTGGCGGCTTCCTCGCACAACGTATATACAGCGTATATATCAGCATTGCGATAAAACGAAGAAATGCAGGAGTTTTAGATTAAAGCTAGAGTAACACACAAGTGTTATTGTAAATTAATATGTTTATTTCCCTCCATTTAATATTAGTTAATTTTTAAATATGTTAGAGAAAAATAAATGAATTTATTACAGAATCTCTGACAATTATTACAAATACAATTTAGAATAAATAATCTATCCTAATAAAAACTAATATTATTTACGTTTTTAGGGTTCCGTAGCCAAATGGCATAAAACGGAACCCTTATAGTTTCGCCATGTCCGTCTGTCTGTCTGTCTGTCTGTCTGTCTGTCTGTCCGAGGCTTTGCTCCGTGGCCGTGGTCGTTAGTGCTAGAAAGCTGAAATTTGGCATGGATATATAAATCAATAAAGCCGACAAAGTCGTACAATAAAATCTAAAAATTTAATTTTTTTTAGGGTACCTCCCCTACACGTAAAGTGGGGGTGAATTTTTTTTTTCGCTTCGACCCTAGAGTGTGGGGTATCGTTGGAAAGGTCTTTCAAAACTAATAGGGGTTTTCAAGAAACATTTTTTGATAAAGTGAATATAATCGGAGATAATCGCTCCGAAAGAAAAAAAAATGTGTCCCCCCCCCTCTAACTTTTGAACCATAGGTCCAAAAAATATGAAAAAAATCGTGGAAGTAGAGCTTAAGAAAGACATTAAATGAAAACTATAGCGGACATGATCAATTTAGCTGTTTTTGAGTTATCGCAAAAAGTTTTCCCTTCATAGTAAAAAGACTTACTTTAATTAGGTACTGATTATGCAAATTTGCCTATTTGTTTAACTCGGGTGAAAGGTACCGTTTCATCCCTTGGTTAAGAATTTACTATACTTTAAGCTCCAGTTTAGCTTATTGTGACGGAAGAGTGACTAAGGAACCCTACACTGAGCGTGGCCCGACATGCTCTTGGCCGGTTATTAATATTATTTTTAATGTGGATTAGTATATATTAGGATTATTTTGACGAATGTATCGTGTTGTATTTTAAGTTACTTGTATTTGATGTTTATTAATGGTAATGAATGGAGAAAAATTGTAATTTGTAAGAATTTGGTCCGTTTTACGAAAGTCTTTGAAATATGGTTTTAACAAAAATTACTACTTTTGCTTTAAATCTTTGTTGAGACGAAAGTAACTTAATGGCAACTCCAAGTGCATTGCATACACTTTCCAAGTGTATTCTTAATTATGGTTTTCCCTTACAACTTAACTTCTCACCATTCAAAGGGAAAACATTAAATCATTGCTTTTCTCAACGCAGCCATTTCCTAGTTTTTCCACTACATTCACGATTAGCGCTGGGCGACAATAACATTACTATGTAAACCAACAATAAGTCGTAACGCGTTAGAAACCTAGGACAAAAAACAAAATGGCGTAAGGCACGGCTAAAGTTATGACTGGAAAGCGGTTCGAGGCGGTCAAAGCTGGTTGAGAGAACCGCAGTGTCGTTTACATGTAATACCCTAGATCCCTAGGGTAGGGTGGACATCTGTCCAACATCAAATAATCATAAACCTTAGTCGAAAGACGTCTACTAATGGATACAGGGCTCAAAAATATCTACACGGTGTTTCACGAGGAACCCGGGAAATTTTAATAGTATTCCTGATCATATTTAAAGACTAAAATGACTTATAATCCTTTCTGGAATTCGCCTAGTTTTAGAATTAATGCGAATTGAAAGAAAAATACTTATTTTATTGTTATTTATTAGTGCTAAACACCTATGGACATAGTACAAATATCCTCGAAGAAAGTTACAAGCTACGACGTTTTAAATCGATGTATTCCGTGAAAGGATTACTAGAGCTAACCTCCCCCTATGACAGTTCACTTTTAGGGTTCCGTAGCCAAATGGCAAAAAACGGAACCCTTATGGATTCGTCATATCTGTCTGTCCGTTTATGTCACCGCCACTTGTTTCCGAAACTATAAGAACATACTGTTCAAATTTGGTAAGTAGATGTATTCTATGAACCGCATTAAACAATAAGATTTGGGGGTTCGTTCCCCATAATTAGAACTGAAACTCATTTTTTTTATTTCATCAAACCCGTGTGGGGTATCTATGGATAGGTCTTCAAAATTATATTGAGGTTTCTAATATCATTTTTTTTCTAAACTGAATAGTTTGCACGAGAGACACTTCCAAAGTGGTAAAATGTGTTCCCCCCCCTGTAACTTCTAAATAAGAGAATGATAAAACTAAAAAAAATATATGATGTACATTACCATGCAAACTTCCACTGAAAATTGGTTTGAACGAGATCTAGTAAGTAGCTTTTATTTTAATACGTCATAAAATTTAATAAAAAATTTTTTTTCATCAAACTCATGCATGTGGGGTATTTATGTATAGGTCTTCAAAAATGATATTCAGGTTTCTAATATCATTTTTTTCTAAATTGAATAGTTTGCGCGAGAGACACTTCCAAAATGAGAAACTGTGTGCCCCCCCTCCCCTGTAAGTTCTAAAATAACAGAATTTTTATTTTATTTTATTTATTTTATTTATTTTATTTATTTAGGATTACCAACAGATAATACATCTTACATGCTCTTAAATCTATATGACAATCAGGACTGATGCTTATCTAATTATAGGTAACCACATCTTATATAAGTGTCTTCTACCAGTGAACATGCAGTAATCTTACGGTTAAATTAATTAGTACCAGTACATTACATTAACTAATGCTATTCGTACAACTAGGATGATGGTAAATAGTTGATAACAATTATTAACTACTTATATACAAATATTTTATATATATATTTTATTAAGTATTTTTAAGTCATATGTGAATCTGTGGCGAATTATTTGTGAATTGAGGATAGGAAGAGTGATATTAATTAAGAATGATAAAATTAAAAAAAATATATGATACGAGTATATATTAAACTTACACCGAAAATTAGTTTGAACGAGATCTAGTAAGTAGTTTTTTTTAATACGTCATAAATGGTACGGAACCCGTCATGGGCGAGTCCGACTTGCACTTGGCCGCTTTTTTGTATAGTAACTATCAATGTTAAATGTTTTGGCCTGTTTTTGGTACTATAATATATTTTTTTGGCCTCTGCAGCTGTCTCAGTCTCGTGGACAAACCGGGTTTGATTGTTGGGAGGGCTTCCTTCACCTGCCTGCACGTACCTAGGTTATACCAGTACTGTTGGTGTTTTACTTATGTAACAATTAAGTAATAAAAATAAGGTAAAAACCTTTTTCATCAATTATTTCTTCAATTAAGTCAATCCAAAAGCGAATTCGAGAAACTGTCATACGGATCATCATTTGCCGCGTCAAGTATAATTTACAAACATTTATCTTGATAACTATTAGCACCCGAATTCAAGAGAATTTTTAATAATGATGCGAATAATCGTAAAATATGTCTGTCACTCTAACCACCCTAAAGCCAAGCAATAGTCTTATAGCAAAACCAAACCCACGCTTGCGGTTACCACGTTCCTCCGTAATAGAGTTCTCACACATTCGGTCTGATATAAGGCGAACAGCTACCTACTGACCAAAGGTGGATATTATGTCATTGTAATAAGGCGTGCGAATTGTCAGGAAATAATATGGATGAATCGATGATACACTGACTGAAGTGGGAAACGGAATACAAGCAATGTGCCAAGAGAATTTTCAAAAATTGCAATGATCTCAAGAAATTCTCGGTATTTTTTCTGCACGCTTTTTGCCAAACCTTCTTACAATTAGTTTCAATTTATATAATACTTGAGATAAACGTAAATATTAAATGAAACAGTCGTCAACAGTTAATAACATTGAGTAATAATGTGGTAATAATCCCTAATCTTAAAGGGAACTTTCTAAGTGGAAACTTGTATGAGAATTTTCTCATGAAAATTTCCAGAAATTTTGAGAATATTTTGCAACTTGCACAATGTTATGCAGGTTATTTATAACAAGATAATTTTAGTGCGATTAATAGATGACTGATTTGAGATGTCCTTTTATTCAGGAGCACTTTAATTTTGTAACGAATTTAAAAAAGTCGTAGCGCTTTTTCGGATCAATAAGGCTGCCATAAGTTTAATTAGCAATCTCGAGGGCCAATGTCGATTCGCATTGAGTTTTACATAGGTATTTTTAAAATACATAAAATTGTGTAAATATATTTTGGACTTTTCAGTGGGTTGGTTTTTTGAAGGCGGTTCCCCTTTTTTTTAAAGATATGAAATTAAGTTATTTTGCTTTTTTTCATTTTTATTATCTGTTTTATTTTTATTTCTTTTTGCTCCTTTAGACCTCAGGAATGCGTAGTTAAAATCTGTCGGATTACTCGAGCCCATAGTGTATTAGATATAATTCCAAAAACCACACATGAGATAATGTAACTTCCATGCGGCTCTTTCGATCATCAAATTGATCTAACATAGCAATCATCCCCGTGCGCTATGGCATGACTGGTCAGTTCGGTAATGACGCGTTCGTCATCAAATATCGCGTCATTCCGTCATCAAATGACGCTCAACGTGTCGGAAGCGTTCCCACGACGGGATAATGTGTCGGGACGTGAGCGTGGAATCATTTGGTGCGTAATGCATTACGAAGTTTTATTTTATTTAAAGTAACGTTGATGTAAGAAATGATATTATATCTAAAATTGAATGAATGAATGAATATTTATTGCATGTCACATTACATAAATTGTTAAAGGTGGTACATTTTAGAAGGTATACATGTGACACCCTGCAAGGGCATAGCAATTTAAGCCTTAAATTTAGATAACTTAAATCTTCTTAGCTTAAACTAGCTTGAAGCGCTTACCTTGTACAAATTGTACGAGTTGCCTTTAGTCGCGCCTAGGCAAGCGAGGAATGTGCACGTCTGCACGCACACGGAAAGAGACAAGCTTATGTTTAAGGAAGACGAAAATATAAGTTGATAAGGACGACAAAGTTCCAAAAATATGTGTACACCTTAACATATAGGCAATAATTTCGTGTGTACATATTTTTTGGGACTTTGTTCGCATCGATATTTTTAGACGTGACTATCATCATTTTCCTCGCATTGTCACGTCGCGATACCGGTTCATAACTCCGTTTGTATGCGAAGATGAAATTCAGCCGAGCTTGCTGCGGCCTTAAACGACGAAATAAAATGCATTTTTTTATCACCCTTGCTCGAAAAAGTTCTTATTTCAAGCAGGTGTACTTCAGTACAAAGGCCTATTTTGTTCCCGCGGGAGTTATGGATTGTGAAAAAATTTATTATGTCACTTATTCATACAAACCAAGTAGCATAAATGAGTTTTACTTTTAAAATACTGAAATGTATAATTTAATATTTTTGTTTGTGTTTAAAATTAAATAATTTAATTGATTTAACAGCCGTTTAAAATATTTTTACATAATTTTCAATCGTGGCTGAATGCCGAATTGGTCTTTGCCCTCAATGCTAACCTGTCAAGAAATTTCAAAATGGCGCACGAATGTCCGTATTTAAGAATTATTTCGTTTAAAATTTAGTTTTTTCTTCGCAAGTGTGATGAAAAACATTGTGTGTAACTCCGGGGGTAAGAATATTGCAAGCTCGGGTCTTTAATTCCCTCCAGCCTGGCCTGCATCTGTCGGGTATAATCACCCTCATGTCCAAAATTTCACTTACCCCCCCTCCCCCTCGTTGCACAATGTACTATAATTTGAATCTGATACCTACTACTTTTCTTATAGCAGTTTAAAATCAAAATTTCGTATTAAAATAAATATAACTCTTAGTTAAACATCTTTTACTTATGGCCTACGGCGAATGCAAAATATTCACTTAAATATAAATCTTGTACTTGTAATCAATTAGGATCAAACCTACTATACCTAAGTCATCGCGATAATTCCCTACATACGCATTCCTTTAATTCCTCTATAAATCATAATTATCTCACCATTTGTATCTGTGGACAGTGAAACCAATGAAAGGGAAAGGTATTTCGCGGCGACATGATAATACATCAAACGCCTTCGATTTATAATCTTTAACAAAAAAGAGCCGACTTCGTAAGGCAGTCTAACATGCCATTTTGTATAGCCTACATTGGTGGGAGTTCTCGAGAACAATAGTTTTTGTAATTAGCCTATTTTAGTGTTCCACTGTAGGGCAAAGGCCTCCTCTCGTTTCCGACCTTATCGTGTGTATTCTTCTACCAAATCGGGTAGAATGCGTCCAAGTTGGTCCAAGTCGTCTTGCCATCTCCCTGCACCCCGGCCTGCATCTATGGTGTTCCGTGGGTCCCACTCAGTAGCTATTTTGGTCCACCTTTTTGGGTGCATGCGGCAGATATGTCCAGCCCAACCCCACTGTATACCCTGATTCATAATTAAATTCCATCAAATCCACCACTGTGTTGTCAGTAAAATGAAACGTTCCATAAATAGTAAATATATTATTGGCGAAAGAATGCACGTAAGTAAATAATTTACTACTAATTTGATATACAACATCTAAATGGTTAGTTTAAATAATCAGACTTATTAAAAAAGCAGTCCCATTAATTAATATTGAATTAAAACTATTTTGAGGTAGAAATTGTCGTTTTGAAATGGTAATACTTCAACATTTGGTCCAATCAAAATTTGGCATTCCGTTTTAATACAATAACATTATCGTCTTAAGATGTGTGTATTACATATTAGTATTATTTATATTTTGACGTAATTTTTGTATTCCATACATGAACGGTTTTATTATGTTCGTCACCTTCAATAAGACAATCCTATTTTTTTATTATTCCAAAAAGGTTGGTGACATCTGGTCCGTCATACTGACGTTGACAGATGTCATTGTGACTGACATTTCTTGGTAGATTTGATGGAATTTAATTATGAATTAGGGTATAGCTTAGCGGTCTTGACACCAAAAAGTATTCAAATAACCATAAGTGTGTCTATATTACTTGAAGAGATTTCTCCAAGGTTACTCCATCAGATCCCGAGGGTCTGCTATCACATGGAATAATCAAAAATCGCTATCTGCCTCTGTTTAGCTCAAATATCGACAGAGCAAGAGGCAAATAGCTAACGATTTTAAATTTTCCGATGTTGGCGGTAGCTCTCTGATATTAAAAAAAATATGGATTCCAGAAACATGGCGTTAAACAAAAATTTCGAGCGACATATAATAATTATGGACTTTAATATCTTATAAAACATTTCATTAATTAATTATCATGTAAAGTAACTGGTATTTTGTAACGATTCGCTACGATCACTTTAAGTATTCGATGTTACCAATTAATCGATCATAAAAACGCAACTAACTGATTTCACGCCGAGTTATTTCGCTATACGTATAAGATAACTTACACTCAGCCATCATAGCTAATTTATAACTTAAGTTATTATAACCAAGTTTCATCATCGAATGAGATTACTCAGGCATTCCTGTTATTATTTAATATAATAATTGAAGTAATTATTGGATTATTGGATGAGCTCAGCAGGTTAGAGTTACATTATAGTACGTTGACTTCATAGAGGTACAATAAGTATAGAGATGAAATGAAAGAACCGGCAGATGACCGAACGAGAGGCTCTTATGGAACTTTCAGAAGGAGTAAAAACTATGAGACTATGACAAAGCCTGCGCTGTGGATTCACATTGTATTTAATTTCTATAGATTCTTCTTCTTCTTCACTGGCTCAGTGACCCAAACAGGATCTTGGCCTCTGACACAAGAGAGCGCCACTCTGCCCTATCCTGCGCCACTTCACGCCAGTTGGGTATTCCGAGGGCGAACAGGTCTTTTAGGACTTCGTCACTCCAGCGGTATCTGGGACGTACAGACGGACGTTTTCCACCCGGGTGCCCCACATACGCTCTTCTCACGGCACGATCCTCTCCCAATTTCGATTATTCAAATTTATATAAAATATAATATAATTGAGAAAAGTATGTTGAGATGGTTTGGACACGTGGAAAGAATGAGTGAAAGAAGGTTAACAAAGAGAGTGTATAAGGGAGAAGTAGAAGAGGGAGCTGGAAGGGGTAGACCTCGGCGGATTTTCTCTGATCAAATCGGGGAAATCCTGAAGAAAGGCCAGGTCAAGAGCACCCTAAACCGACGAGCGTGTATGAGGAATGTCATGAAAGTGAAGGAAGCGAAAGAGGTATGTCAGGATCGTAGCAAGTGGAAATCCGTGGTCTCTGCCTACCCCTTCGGGAAATAGGTGTGATTATATGTATGTATGTATATAAAATAATTTAGTATATAAGTCAGAAACTAACAATAAAAAAATTTGGAAACTCCTAACTTTTATTCCATAGGATCACCTACTAATAGGGGTTAGCCACCACGTCACATGAACCGCATGCGGCTGTTTGGACGTTCGATTGCTATTCTTTAAGACATCCAAAATAGATGCAAAAGCGTGTTTGTATAGACCACTGAAAACTTGTGATATTATGGATATACCTATTGGTGATTGATCCTGCCATTGGATTTCCTTCTCAAAAGTTAAATAGAGCCTTCTTAAGAGTATACATTAGTGGTCATTTTTCCATATATATATTCTCGATATTTTCCTCTCCGGATTTTGACCCTAGATGAATATTTTTTTTATTATGAGTTCAATATTTACCAGTATTTGTGTCTGTACGTTTTTTTAAATGATATCTTGTCTTAATAAGAACTAGGTTACTTGAAACAGCGCTAAAAAAGCCAAACAGACGCTGTACCACACAAAATTGGCAACAATAAACGCAAAAATCAAAACGGTTAGTTACAGATAATTTCTTTTTCATTCCGTTCCCAGAATTTCGTTACGATTGGTTAAGTTTTGGAGAAAGAAAATGTCGAGATTTTTCGCCTAAGCTGGAGTTGTCCTTATCGCACTAATTTTACGATCCGTCCCCGTTATTGCGACGGACATATTTACCTAAAATTCTCAAATTTATAAGAAGGGATTAAGTTGATATAATTATTATTTTATGCTTGCGCCAACTTCTATTTTCCCATATAGGCATACCTAATCGCAAACTACCTAAATGACACACACGCCAGTTTCCCGAGTTGCCTCACCGGACGTTGCAACTACACCTGCAGTGTACTGCAACTGCAACTCGATATGCTACAAAAAGTGCGCAATACGCAACACATGTATAAAACAATATCTACTTCAATATTTTAGAACTATAAATAGAGGTTTTTTAATTTTTAGAGTTTTGTACGTTTCGGTTTTTGGAAGGAAATAATATTCTATTTCGTGTTATCGAGTATTTCGTTTTATTGAGTTACCCCGATGCGTATAATGTGATATTATTTGAAATACATGGATTTTACTTCTTATTCGTACTTACTACAAATGATACTATTATTATCAAATATAATAAAAGTCCAATATTTATATAATTGGCACAATAATTAAACGTATCTCATACACGGTTAAACTTCACATTTTCCTATTTTTTGTTACCGTTTAAAAACGTAACAACAGCATGCAAAACTCATACTATTATTTTTAAAACTAGCTTTTCAACGTTCATTACAGAGTTTAAAACAAACAACATAATTATACAAATAAACGTTGTTAAACAATGGGCAATACTTATATTATATGGGATCTTGGTAATTGTGTGAGTGTGACATTACACATCAAGCTGACGGCGTAACTAGTCTTGTGAGAATGTTGTTACAATTATTGTGAATAATAATGGGGTTGGTTTTAATTGTTCGGCTTATTTGACTATTTTACTAGACTAATTAAGAATACGTATGTATACACATGATTATACTTACTTACGCTTTTTTGATTGGTCAGCGTTGCCGCCTATATATCTTGTTTAAGGCATTCAATATTGGATAATTCTCAATAGCGGTATTTAAATATAATATTGGCCCTTAATACCGGAATTCTGGATAGAATACCGGTATTGAAGAAATTTAAAATGTTTTTTAAGGAAAAAATATTTAAACGGTCAAAAGGTTTATTTTAATCTTTTGTCACACATTTACAATTTATTAACTTAATGTATGCATTTTCTGTAGCAAAAGCCGTCTTCTTCTTCAAATTTTTTTAACAGGAAACTAAACCTTTCTAATACCGTAATACCGATATTGATCCTCTTCAATTCCCGTATTGAAATATTGTATGTCCGGGTATTCTTCTGTAACCAGGTAGCATTTTGACAGATACTCTAGTCTAAACAGTTCAGTTTTCAAGGCAATTTTCCAAATTGTCAATGATATTTATAAAGTTTTAAGCTATGTTCGCGAGGTCTAATCGCTGTTGCGAGGTAAAATCACGCGTAAATGCAAAAAAAAATTACCGGCGTATTATAAATTTAATTGTAGGATATGAATTCGATCTAGATTTCAAATTGACACGGACAGATCCAATCCATATGTAAATCCAGGGAGCCGATTTTTGAATCTCGAGCATTCGATTTCGTCACCCGAAAAATCTGTGGAAAACGGCGAAATGCTATTTTTTTAACGACTGATTTAAAATGGGAATATAGTGGTCTCGTTTTTAATTCTATTAGTAGAATTTAAATGCTTAGCAGTGGAGATAGTATTGAAGGAAGCCACATGAAATCGAGCGCTCGAAATAAGAAAATTGGCGCCCAGATCCATACGAATTTGATCTGGGCGTCAATTTTCTTATTTCCTGTAATTAAAATTAGAATACGCTTGTAAGATTAGGAAAAATAACCTTTTGCTATTAGCTTTAATTATGAGTTACGTATGTATAAAATGCAAGTAATCTTCAGTATTATACCACACAATACGCATCGAGCATTTAAACCAACAATTGAGAATATAATTAAAACGAACCCGAGTGTAATTTCCCTTATAAAAGAAATCGATTACTCATTGCACCAACGATTAAAACAACACAAAGAAACTTCAACTCAAAAGTAAACTTAAACTCATATGAATAAAGATAAATTTCGCTCAGAGATAAAAGAATCAGTGACGATGCAAGACTTGACAAAACGCATTTTAATAACCATTATATCTTGAACTTTAAGGACGAAACGATCCAGAAAAGTTAGAAGCAAATATCAATGAAACAAGTATAAGGAAGAGACCAATGAATATTGGCCATGCTATAATATGCAATCGGTACATGATGAAAGTGTGAGGCCAATATTGAACCAATTAAATTGCAATCAAGTGTAGGTTGGTACGTTGGCTGCCCGTTCTTTATGAATGAGTTTAACGTGCAATCGATTCGAATAAAAAAATAGTAGTTTTGTTCAATGATTTGCAATTTTGTTGTGACTGACATTTGATATCACTACTTTTTACATACACAATTTGCACTTGGTCTTTGACGCTAAGGATAAAGGCACTTTTCATTCTGCTAGGTGGAAAAAGGACTACAATCCTGATTTAGTGTTTGTGTCCAGGGACCACCTCGATCGCCCACTCCCTTGTAGCCGCTCAGTATTGTCGAATTTTCCCAACAGCCAGCACAGGCCCGTATTCGTGGAGATTGGTGCAAAGATACCTCTAAAACACTCGATGCCCCTACCGAGATGGAATTTCGCTCGGGCGGACTGGAACAAATTTAAGGAACACTTGGACCTGAATCTGTCCTCAGCCAATTTGGAACCAGTAGCCTCCAACTACAGCTTTTTCAGCGAACTCACCTTCATGGCGGCAAAAAGTAGCATACCGAGGGGTTTTAGGAAAGAATACATACCAGGATGGAGCCCTACAAGCGAAGACCTCTACAAAGAGTTCCAGACCACAGGCCTCCCCACCACTGGCGCCAAACTACTTGCTTCCCTAGACGAGAGTCGTAAAGCTAAATGGGAAGCTGCGGTGGAAGGCATGGATTTTAAGCGATCCAGCAGAAAGGCCTGGAGAACGCTAAACAGTCTCACCGGAAAGCACGCGCCTAATGGCACAGTATGCCCGAGTGTCCACCCAGATTCCATTGCATCCAGAATGGTAGAGCTCACGCGGGCAAAACGTGATGTTGTCTTCACAAAGAAAATTCGGAAAGAACTCACAGCGCTCAAGAAGAACTCACCACTAAACCATGAGCTGGCTGGACCTTTCAGCATAGACGAAACCATCAATGCCATCAAGCAACTCAAGAATAATAAAGCTGCTGGCCCCGACAGGATGTTCAATGAGTTTTTAAAGCATATGGGACCTCTTGCGGTTAACTGGCTTACAGCTATGTTCTCAAACGTTCTAGAAAATAATATCCTGCCAAAGGAGTTTAAACTAGCAAAAGTGGTCGCAATGCTTAAACCAGGTAAACCTGAACACCTTCCCGAAAGCTACCGACCTATTGCTCTTCTTAGCTGTACGCTCAAGCTGCTAGAACGCCTTCTCTTAACACGGATAGAACCTTTCGTGGAGCCTGTAATTCCACCTGAGCAAGCTGGTTTTCGAAAAGGCAGAAGCTGCGTCGACCAGGTCTTGTCACTCACTAACCACATAGAAGCCGGATTCCAAAAACGCCTAAAGTCTAGTGCAGTGTTTATCGACCTCACAGCTGCCTACGATACCGTTTGGAGGCAAGGGCTGATCCACAAGATGCTGACAGTAATTCCTAGCAGACAAGTGGTCAACCTAATTTCCAATATGCTGTCTGAAAGAGTCTTCGAGGTTTTCCTGGGTAGCAAAAAGAGCCGAAAACGCAAGCTTAACAACGGCCTGCCACAGGGCTCAGTCTTGGCACCAATAATTTGTACATCTCTGACCTTCCACGCACAGACTCTGACAGGTTTATATATGCCGACGACATCGCACTCATTACCCAGAGCAAAGATTTCGAATCGGGAGCCCAAACATTGACATCGGACTTAAGAGCCCTGGCCGCGTATTTCAGAGCGTGGAGACTCATGCCAAGCACGTCCAAGACTGAGGTATCCTGTTTCCATCTCACTAACCAGCTGGCCGGATACCAGCCAGCTGTTTATATGAATGGCGAAGCTCTTAAATACACCCCCTGTCCCAAGTACTTAGGTGTCACCTTGGATAGATCACTGACATTTAAACACCACTTATCAAAACTCTCACAGAAGGTCGCCACGAGGAACAATCTTCTCCACAAACTTCGCGGCACGAGCTGGGGAGCCTCAGCTGATTGCCTACGCACCTCGGCCATCGCGCTTGTGTACTCGGCAGCAGAATACTGCGCACCAGTGTGGCTTGAAAGTGCACATACCCATACATTGGACGTTAAGCTTAACGAGACCATGCGTTGCATCTCTGGCACTATCCGATCTACACCCGTACACTGGCTGCCGGCATTGAGTCACATTGCGCCTCCTCACCTCCGACGACTCCAGGCGTTAAAGAGGGAGGCTGAGAAGATCACGAATAACCCCGTAATGCCTGCCCACGAGGAATTCTGCCGCCCACCCCCTCGGCGATTAAAATCCCGGAATCCACCCTGTACTGCAGCTGAGAGTCTGAGCAGCTTTAACATTTCGGATAGGTGGAAAGCGGATTGGTCTGCTTCGGCAATACAGAACAGCCATATATCCGACCCGACTAAAAAACCACAAGGGTTCGACCTTCCTCGGAAAATCTGGTGCCGCCTGAACAGGCTGAGAACCGGACATGGCCGCTGCAATTCAGCCACACACAAATGGGGATGGACGGCTTCCCCACTTTGCGAATGCGGAGAGGAAGAGCAGACCATCGAACATATTTTCCAGCGCTGCCCACTCCACTCATATCCTGAGCCTCCTGAGGACCTAAACATCGTGACACCTGACTTAGTTGCCTGGCTTAGCAACCTCAAGGCTACACTCTGATTGCCCTCAATAGAATGCCATACGATTAAATAAATAAACTACTTTTTAGGGTTCCGTAGTCAACTGGGAGTTTATAGTTTCGCAATATCTGTCCGTCTGCGGCTTTGTTCCGTGATCGTTAGTGAAAGCTGCAGTTTGGTATTACGGATACATATATCATGCATGGCGATATAATGGTAAAATAAAAACTAAATATATTTTTTTAGGGTATCTACCTCTCTTACAAAATGATTTATTTTTTTCTCTTTAACCCAATGGTGCGAGGTATTTAACGACTTCGCAAGAATACATTGTAAATATATTTAAAACAAAGTGGTTTGCGGTTATTTTTATACTTACATTTTCCCTTTGCGTTAGGTTAATGGTAAAAGCATTGAACAAGTAAATAGTACAAACTTTTTAGGTATTACAATAGATAGCAATTTAAACTGGAAGTATCACATTGAAATTGTAAACAAAAAACTAGCCAGAACAAGTTATGCACTATCCATACTTTCTCATATAACTTCAAGCGATGTCGCAATGAAGGCGTATTATGGAAATGTTTATCCCCACTTGACGTACGGTATAATATTTTGGGGCAATTCGGTAAACGTTGAATCAACATTTCTTCTTCAAAAGAAATGTCTCAGAATTATATTTAAGCTGAGAGATATGGAATCCCTAAGAGACGTTTTTAAAGACTATAAAAAATTAACTCTGACGTGTATTTATATATTAGAAATTTGCGTATTAGTTAAGGAACGAACTGATATTTTTACCAAAAAAATTGACCTAAAAATAATATACGAACACAATATAAATATGATGTATGTACAGTTAGATCTTCTAGTTTTATACTTACCAAGAGCTCTTATGTTTCCGGAATAAAGATTTTTAATCATTTACCTGAATATATTAAGTCGGAAAATGGCATCGCATTTAAAAATAAGCTCAAGAAATGGCTATTAATAAAAAGCTTCTACAATCTAAATGAATATTAAATTTTATGTGTATAAATGGTTAAAATTATTTTGAAATATTATTGGTGTTAATGTTTTGTTACTTTTAGTATATTTGACTAGTTGTAAGTTTATTATTGTACGTCCGAAATGGGCAAGCTGTTGGACTTTATTTTACCCACAACATCTACATGTACACAGTTCTGTCAATAAATGAATTTTATCTTTATCTTTAATAGATATTCGGCAAAATGGCCGACTGCGCCGAAAAAATAAATACATAAATAAACGTTTATTCTCGAATCATGCGTACAACTAATTACATTAGGTATTCTTCTGCCAAACGACAGAATGGTTTGTTGGTAGACGAGGCTCCTATAATATGCATGTAAGCTGGGTAGTTTATATGTAACTTAAACTTTTTTTATACTACGTCGGTGGCAAACAAGCATACGGCCCGCCTGATGGTAAGCAGTCTCCGTAGCATATGTACGCCTGCAACTCCAGAGGAGTTACATGCGCGTTGCCAACCCTAACACTCCGGACCCTCGTTGAGCTCTGGCATCCTTACTCACCGGCAGGAACACAACGCTATGAGTAGGGTCTAGTGTTATTTAGCTACGGTTTTCTGTAAGGTCGAGGTACTTTCCTAGTTGGGCTCAGCTCTAGATCTGGATTGAGATCCTCTGTGCTGTGCCCTACCACACACAGCGAGATGACATTCACAATGCCCATACCTCTCTTGTGGACGTAGTTTAAAGACTTATTATTGTATAAAAATCAATGCAGTAGCTAAACGCAGCCGTCGGGCTCGGCTAGTATTCGGTGGCTTTTCAAAAGCACCAATAGGAGCGCTCCACATATTTTCTAACGCGGCCAATTAAAGGCACCTAAATTAATACCACCTTTTGAACTGATCAAATATTGCAAATCACTCTTTCATCATCCTCCATAGTATCAACACCCACTTTCTACCATTGAACCGTTTTGGCAAGAACCCTTCTAAACCAGTACCTTTTGGAAGATTATACTTCACTTTATTATCAATCGAAGTTTTATTTGAGTCGTCGAGACCCTGACCTGCACGGCGGCTACAAAGACGTACCCGGGTCCTAAATTTAATTTAAACTTATACCGAATAGTTGGCGAATATTACTTATAACTTACTTATTATTATTACGTCGTTACTTTACCACTGATTCGCACTAAACGCTACGCATCCAGCTTTATCATGCGTACGGCTAAGGAGTGGAATTCACTTCCTGCAAATCTATTCCCAGTCCACTATAACTTGGACCTTTTTAAATCGAGAGTGAATAGACATCTTTTAGGTAAGCATATTCCATCCTAGACTACATCGGCACTTTCCATCAGGTGAGATTGTGGTCAAATGCTTACCTTTTCGGAATAAAAAAAAAAAAAAATATTCTTGACATCTCTAGATATTACAACTGACACGAACACTTTTAAAAGGCCTTTGGGCGTTAGAACGCTAGGACACACACACACACACACACACAGCACACACACACAGCGGATGTCATTCCAGATCTAGAGCAGAGCCCAACTGGGGAAGTACCTCCACCTTACAGAAAATCGCAGCCAAATAACACTAGACCCTAGGGGGTTTGGGTCGGCAACACGCATGTAACTCCTCTGGAGTTGCAGGCGTACATAGGCTACGGATACTGCTTACCATCAGGCGGCCTGTATGCTTGTTTGCCACCGACGTAGTATAAAAAAAAATAGGAGCTATCTCAACATTCTCAGCTAAACCACATTATAGTCAAGTTCAGTATAGCCCAGCTAGCCGGTGGTCCGTCGTCGTTTTTGGCGCCGACAGCGCTCTTGAACAATGGAATGATATCTGGCATCGGCATATTGTTAGCTAATGGCCGCTCGTGAGGCACTTATGCCTGTTAATTGTACATGTCATTATGACAACAATGCAATAAAAATTGTTTAAGACAAGGAAGAATCTAAATAGGACCACTATGTGTTTTTTAAAAGATATAGGTAAACCAGCAGACGATTGTAAACAGTTATCGTAGCCCATGCACTTGCTACACCAGTGTCGCAAAATCACGAACCGGCAAATAGTTGCCAACTTATTATAGATGGCGCTAGAAGTCACGTTTCAGTTAAATAACCGCTTCTAGGTTATTGTGATTTAAGTGAATATAAGAAGGTAGATTCCCGAACGAAGGTAGAAAAACCGGGCAAGTGCGAGTCGGACTCGCGCACGAAGGGTTCCGTACTGTTATTTATAAAAACGCCAAAAAAATTATGTTTGTTGTATGGGAGCCCCCCTTAAATATTTATTTTATTCTGTTTTTAGTATTTATAGTTATAGCGGCAACAGAAATACATCATCTGTGAAAATTTCAACTGTCTAGCTATCACGGTTCATGAGATACAGCCTGGTGACAGACGGACGGACGGACAGCGAAGTCTCACTGATAGGGTCCCGTTTGACCCTTTGGGCACGGAACCCTAAAAAGGAGGTGTCATGTGTACGAACAAATATATGGGGAGTGATATTTGCTTTTGGATCAATTTAAGGACTTTCTTATGGTATTATTAGAATAATGATGTTCTCTTGTAGATTTTTTTTAAAATAACACGTCGGTGGCAAACAAGCATACGACCCGCCTGATGGTAAGCAGTATCCGTAACCTATGTACGCCTGCAACTCCAGAGGAGTTACATGCGCGTTGCCGACCCTAACCCCCTCCCACCTCTCGTTGAGCTCTGGCAATCTTACTCACCGGCACACAGCACTATAGTAGGGTCTAGTGTTATTTGGCTGCGGTTTTCTGTAAGACCAACTACTCCGGAAGATTGTGACCAACGTATATCAGTAGTCAGAGTGAACAGTGATACGACGGAACCGTTGATGGGGTCGCTATAAGGGGAGGTTTGGAGACGACTATTAAGCCCAGGAAATCAGGCGGATAATCATGTGGAACTCATGTTATACCGAGTGTAGCCTGTAACACGAGCAATAAATTTAACTGTAGGCTGTACTCCTCAGCTCCTCACACTTACACACACATTTGTTCAGTGATTTTTGAAAATTGAGTCTTATTATTAAGTAACTCTCCAGTCCGATCTATTCGTAGATTTCCTTCTCCAACTTGTCACTCCTAAGGTCCTGATATCTTGGTATACGCCGTCCAACCATCTAAGCTTGGGCCTGCTTTTACCTCTGCGGCTCTCCGGTCGGCCATCTAGAAGGCGTTTGGGTACTCTGGCCTCGTCCATCCCTAACACGTGCTGTCCTTCGCAGGCGTCCGATCTTTCATATATCACCATAAATCTGAAATTGTTAATTAAATTGGAGATTGATGCCAATTTATTTTCTGATCAAATCTGTCAATTTGTTTATTCCGTCTGGACTGGCCTTAAAACTCAATATCAATAAACACAACAATTGCCACACATCTAATATAACATCCAATTCAACATTATTCAATTGAATTAGGTTTATATTGACTCTTAATTAATTAGGTAATTAAATTGTTACTTCACTCTACGTTTAATATAATCAATAAAACTGAATTACATCAAATATCATGCTTCAAACTAAATCGTCTTAAGTTACTATAAAATTGTATTACAAATACGACCAAAGGTTTCGTAAAGAAGTATTTGGCCTCTTTTAAAAGCAAATAGCCCTTTCCAAAGTGTACGTGAGTCGATTTTAATCGGTCTACATAAGTTCCTATTTCAAAATTTTGTCATAGAATTTCGCGACATGAATTTTGGATGACATGTTGACATCGATGGTATAGATGAAGCGCTGGTGGCCTAGCGGTACGAGTACCTATATATACTAACTTTACTCTTTGGGTAAGATCGTGCGACTTGCAATCCGGAGGTAGCGGTTTCAAACCCCGGCTCGTACCAATGAGTACGTTTTTCGGAACTTATATATGAAATCATCATTGGCCTTTAACATCAATTAAATGATGGTTTAAACAGCGCCCATAACATTGCGGCACTTACGTAAATGACTAGTAAGTCCAATTCGAGAGCGGCAGATATATATGAAATATCGTTTGATATTCACCAGTCGCTTTTCGGTGAATTAAAACATCGAAGAAACCGGACTAATCCAAATAAGGCCTAGTTTGCCCTCTGGGTTGGGAGGTCCGATGGCAGTCGCTTTCATTGTCAAGTTGCCAAGCGGACCCCAGGCTCCCACGATGACGTTTAAAAAATATGATGCCTAGAACCTCTATCGAGAAAAAATATAGACTCTCCCATAGAAAATGTCAACGTAAGACCAGCCAAATGAAACAAACAATTTTTTATTAATGTTTTCGGTATACGTCCCATAGTAAAAATTGCTCAGTATGACCTATTCACGTCCTAAATTATTGCAGGTGACTAAATATACACCTTACAGAAACCGCAGCCAAACAACACTAGACTCTACTCATAGTGTTGTGATCTTGCCGGTGAGTAAGGTTGCCAGAGCTCAACGACTCGGCAACGCGCATGTAACTCCACTGGAGTTGCAGGCGTACATAGGCTACAGAGACTGCTTGCCATCAGGCGGGTCGTATGCTTGTTTGCCACCAGCGAAGTATAAAAAAACATCATGTATAAGTAAGCGGTATTTACCCAATACCTACTAGGTTAAGTTTCCTGTAGATATATATTTATTCATAAGACTAACATAGATTTTTAAGAAGCTAGTAACCAATTTCTATGGATTATGGTCCGAAATAAACAATTTTTTTTTTACTGCATGTTCTACAAAAACTTCCTCTGAGTTATGAAAAGTATCGTATTTTCGTAATAAACGGAAAATTACACATTTTTCTCTCATTTTGGGATTTCGTATTTATTCCGCCCAGAACAAGGAGCTTTTCAAACTTACCAAATTTTATCAAAATCAGACGAAAAATAAAATAACAGTAAATTAATAATCGGCCATATTATGATAAATACTGTACAAGTTAGTCGCGTGCACCGATACCAAGCTTATAACTTATAAATATGGTGGGAGATAGGGTTACAGAGTAATGTGCGCGGCAGGACAGGTGTGAGTGATCAATTAAAGAGGATCGATGGACCAGATTACCGCGGCGCGTGCACCGGGCCGTGGTGCGAGGGACGGGCGAATAGCGTTTCTAATTTAGAGGCATGCCACAAGAATATCTACTTTATCGGGGACGTGACCTGCATTGTTGCCTTAATTACCAAAGGGCGGCCGATGGACGCAATATGGTGACGAAAGCATAAGATGGATATGACTTAATAAGTTTCGAGTAATATTTATGTATAAAAATATATGCATTTTTTGTTATTATATCAGTAAGTTCCAAATAATGATGAAGTATCACTTTACGAATACGCACCTCTTATATCTGTAGATGTAGAGAGGTCATTTTCCCTGTGTAAGTGTATAGTGAACTGTAAAAGGAATGGACTGAAAATATCGAATAAAGAAAAATTATGATTAATTATTTCAAGAACACTATAACTTTTTTGAAATTATGTTGTCTTTATTTAAATCGATTGTAGTCGTATTCATATTACGTATATCGTTCAACATTATTTTGACGTAATTTGCATCCGTCAGCCGCCCATTATTAATTACCTTCAGACATCTTTATGTGTATCGTTGAATTTAAAGCTAAGTAAACAAACCTTAAGAATGAAGTGTTTAAAAATTAGCGTCCCGTTCCCGATACTTTTCCTTTATAAGTAGAAATCGAACAATAGCTGCACTGCGTCGTAACATTCAATAAATCAACCATAAAACTTAAAACGTACGTGTATAAATAAAAAATATACACCCAAGGCCAAAAGTATGCAAACAAGGTTGTTTTCTTTAATATCTCATGTTTCTGTTTGTCACAAAAGGATAAAAATATTCGCTAAATATCAAAACATCCTAAAATATTGTCAAAAACATAATAAAATAAATTAGGAAAAAGTAAAATAATTATACCCTTTTAATTGCTTTGAAAAATGTTGAACTGGCAAATATCATAACCACAACTTGAGTAATTTACTTTTAAACTCTTCTATTATATTTACCATTTTGTTTGTAATTAGTAGTATATATTACATCGCTTAAAAAAATCACACTTTTCTATTAAAATATAAGCTTGTGTCCATAATTTTGGCCTTGGGTGTATATAATACTCAAATTCAATATGCATTGTGTAAAATTAATGGATAGAATTTACAATCAGAGTGCGATTTCAACAACTTTTCTGCGGCAGAATTACTACTTGCGCGTTGTACCTCACGGAAAACGAGTCTTGCCACCTTGAAAAAATGCAATGCTGCCGATGCACTATCGATGTCGCAACTGCAACTTTCAACTCCGTCACTCATCGACCAAGTCAAGCGAAGGTCTCCGTTTTGGTCCGAGCAAAATTCTTTCATATGTCCGTATGTTTTCCTCTACAGGTCGCATTTCTCAATCGATTCTCGTGTAATTTGGTGAGTAGATTCGATCATAATACCTATTTAAGTATAGATTTTTTTGTCGATTGATTTTCAGTTTTTTTTTTCAAAATAATGGGAAATGAACAGTGACTGCAGCAGTAACGCTGCTTCATAATCGGGATTTAAACTTACGTTGCACATGTAAAACATGTTATAAAAATCTAAGGTTTACAAGGGAAAGGTTTCTGTGAACTTAAGGCTCCTAATTAAAAAAAATACCACAAAAAATATGAAAGCAAACCTACCATAACTTGCACCACACACAATATATTCACGACTATTCCAATCATCCTATGCTTGAGTGGTACAGATCGCTCCCGGCGATAAGTCCGCTACAAAAATAAACGATCGGAAATGGATCTGCCATCTGTTGACATACCTATTGCCTGTCAAGTCTATCGATTGACACATCACGGTAAAATATTTTTGTAGCATTTTTATCTGATGGTGACCATGTTTATGTTTATTTAATTTTACAAGCTTTAATTTAACATGCAATGTTTGTTTGTTTGTAATTTTTTTATGTTATTGGAGGCAAACGAGTACCTGATGGTAAGCAATTACCGCCGCCCATGGACATTTGCAACACCAGAGGGGTTGTAAGTGTGTTGCCGGATTTAAGATGGGTTGTCCCACCACAAATTAGACCCACGTCCTATTATTTAATTGAGCTGAAATTTCACATAGAGTTAGACCAAGATAAGTGGGCATTGATTTTGATAGCCCAGACAGTGTAAGTGATATTTTAAACGTTAAACATCTATGAAACTTGACGTTTACAGGCTTGGCCAACTTAGCTTGGTCTAACTCTACCTAAATATGTAAGCCGGGTGACAATGGAATATAATGGTACTGTCAAGCTGATCTGATGATGGAGACAGGAGGTGGCCATGGGAACTCTGTGATAAAACAACGTAACCTATCGAACTCGTATAAATATTAAAAAATCGGCCAAGAGCTTGTCGGGCCACGCTCAGTGTAGGGTTCCGTAGTTACTCTTCCGTCACAATAAGCTAAACTGGAGCTTAAAGTATAGTAAATTGTTAACCAAGGGATGAAACGGTACCTTTCACGCGAGTTAAACAAATAGGCAAATTTGCATAATCAGTACCTAATTAAAGTAAGTCTTTTTACTATCAAGGGGAAACTTTTTGCGATTACTCAAAAACAGCTAAACTGATCATGTCCGCTATAGTTTTCATTTAATGTCTTTCTTAAGCTCTACTTCCACGATTTTAGTTTTGAAATACCTTTCCAACGATACCCCACACTGTAGGGTTGAAGCAAAAAAATAAATTCACCCCCACTTTACGTGTAGGGGAGGTACCCTCAAAAAAATTAAATTTTTAGATTTTATTGTACGACTTTGTCGGCTTTATTGATTTATATATCCATGCCGAATTTCAGCTTTATTGATTTATATATCCATGCCGAATTTCAGCTTTCTAGCACTAACGACCACGGAGCAAAGCCTCGGACAGACAGACAGATAGACAGACAGACAGACAGACAGACGGACATGGCGAAACTATAAGGGTTCCTAGTTGACTACGGAACCCTAAAAATCGAAGAAAATCAAACGAAGGGGCATAGCCTGTGGTTGATATACTTCAAATTGTGTCAATATATTTTTTAAAATGTCAATAATGAGGAAAATGGAGACTACGTTTGTATGGAAAGGAACGGTCGCCCACTTTCGTCATATTTTTTTATGTAATCGGTACCAAACGAGCAGACAAGCCACATGATGGGAAGCAGTCATCGCCACCCATGGACATAAGCAACATCAGTTAAGCCACTTATGCGTTGCCAACCTTTAAAAACCCTTAATACCTGCTTCTTGAAGAACTCCATGTCATGTGATCATTTGCACGTTCTGGGCAAAAACCGATCGAGAAGTAGATATTTGTAAGCAGTGTTGGACGAACGTTAATTGCAATTGACTATTAACCATTACAAATTAAACCGTAAACAGTAACCGTCCGTTAAGGTCCAACCGTCCGTTTTTGCTCAGAACGTGCAAGTTGTGGAATGAATTCTGAGGTGTTTCCCTTGCAATATGACATGGGAATCTTCAAGAAGCAGATATTTAGGGTTCTCAAAGGTTGGCAACGCGTAAGTGGCTCTTCTGATGTTGCTTGTCCATGGGCGGCGATGACTGCTCCCCTTCTTCTTCTTCTTTGTCTCTTCTTCTTCGTTGTACTCTTTGCAGAGCGTCGTGGTCAACTGCTGACATCAGGCGCAGATGTTGATTGCCGTACGATTTCTCGCCATTTTTCGCGGTCGGGGGCCATTCTGGCAAATGCGTTCAGGGGACCCCTGCGTTCATGGCAGATTTGATTTGGTCACTCCATCGCATAGGTGGTCTTTTATCGCGGTCTTTTTCCGTTTGCTCTTCCCTGCACCACTAGACGCTCTATGGAGTCGTTATTTCGCCTCGAGATGTGACCGAAAAAACTGAGTATGCGGGTCTTTACGAGAGTTGAAAGGCGCTGCTTGATACGGAGTTCTTTAAGGATGGAGACATTAGTCCGAAAGTCGGTCCAGGATATCCCCAGCATTTTCCTCCAGCACCACATTTCTAGGGCTTCTATCTTCTTCTCCTCTGTCTTTCGGATAGTCCAGGCCTCTAAGAATGGGAAAAACGAGGGCCCGTACAAGCCGAACCTTCGTGGTGTTTGTGACGTTTCGGTTCTTCCAAATTCTCTTCAACTTATCCATTGCGGTTCTAGAAATATTCCCCGTATTTTAGACAATAAAGCAATTCCATTCGACTCCTTTATTTCCATTTGCAATGACCTTACGCAATAAGTTTCACAAGACATACGATCTAGACAATAGAGGCGGTTCCCAGCACTCATGTTCCAGTTTAGAACGACAAGGTTTTAAGTCATATGTAGCGTCTACAAAGTTAGGATCGTTGTCAGTTGAGGTAAGTATAGTCCCACGATACAGGTTGCACGTATGTGATCTAGATCTTTTCTATATGTGAAATTGGCGATGGATGAGATGGGTCAGCAATTGGAATGAGTGAATTGATGTAGATGTGTGCGACTTTGAAAGTTTTTTGACGGTTTTGGTCTAATTCCAAAATATAAATGATATGAGAGCATTATATATTTATTATATTATATTCTATGCTTGTATAATAAATGTAATTTTAGACAAAAAAAAATTGAATGACTAAATGAGTTTGGTATTTTTTTTTTTATTATTGTAGAAGAAACGAATTTCCGACGACGACGACCCCTAGCAATTGGGGTTAAGTCGGTATTGGTATCAATGCAAGGAGTAGATACAACTTAAATCTTATCCAGGGGCTTAGCCAAGAAGATGACAATAGTTGATTGAAAACGCCACGAAGTGTAAATACCCTATAACCATTATACTACATACATACATACATTAACATTATGTATGTTGTTGATTAGGCAGTACTTAGTATGCTTTTATTATGTTATTCAAAATGACGATATATCAAACTAATATATGAAAAGTTATTATAAAACATGTAGTGCCTAACTTTCTGTTTTGCCCTATGGTTGACTGCTAGAGAATGCCTTAAGGCATTAAGTCCGCCATTTGTACTTATTTTTATTATTCAATAGTCTAAATAATAATAATAATAGCTTACCTCGCTGTTGCTCCCATGCGCGTGCGTCGACAGTCCTGACACTGCGTCTGTAACAACACAAGTAATAAATTAGAACCATTTGAAAAGTACCCAATTCCATTCTGGAATTTATAAGAATATTGAATTATGAGTACTTTTGAGCTGGGTACGATCCAGTGATAGGCGCATATTAGGTTACTCGTATTTACTTATTACTTTAAATCATTTTTAACTTTTTTAATTAGTCATTATTTTAGTTTATTTTAGTATTTTGTATTTGTATATGTGTGACGTGATGAAATAATACTGAATTAAGCGAGAGAAGAATTAAGAGTGGCACATTTTGTTATACGAGAGAACAAAAATATCACATAAGGGGTACAAAACACCTAGTCTACATTGTGTTATTACTACATGATTCAACTGTATAGAAAAAGTATCAAACGGGCTTCACAAATCAGGTTTAATTTACGCTTTTCACAAGCTTTTATTTAACTTGCAATGTATATACATGATACATAGGTACGTAACTATGTTTGTACGGGTCAAATCTTGTAAGTCACATTTGACCCACTTCCCGGTTTCCGATGAAGCTGACAATTTGCATTCATATGCATAGTGTGACAATGCAATATTTGGTACCATCGAGCTAATCTGATGATGGACACAGGAGATGGCCACAGGAACTCGGTGATAAAACATCGCAACCTAATTGTGTTTGGGGTAGAAGTGGGCGCCGCGCCGCCATGCATGCGGCGCCGCCGCCGCCGAGTATCCGAAAATTCGCGCCGATCGATATCGACTCAAAATTTTCAATTTTCAAAAACTTCAATTTTCGCTTTATTGTTCGCATAGCAACAGGCCGCCGAGCGCTAGGCGCCGGGAGCGGGCGGTTGGGGCGCGGGGTGCGTTCGAGTCGCGCCACAGTGGCGCGGCGCACACAGCCAGTCAGTTGCTAGTACGCTTTACTACGCAACACACGTACGTTTTCGCGCGCCGCCCTGCCGACTGTTTTATTTACGTAAAGAATTAGTCGAAATGTCGTCCAATACTAATGTTAGCAAAATGTTAGAAAAATTTCAATTTCGGTACTTTTTGATCGGAAAATCAAATCTAGCTTCGCGTGGAAGCACTTTGGTCAATTGATTTTGGAAGAAGAAAACAAAAGGAGTAAAATTTTCACTGATCAAGTTTATTGCAAGCAATGTCTTACAGCCTGCCAATCTGAAAATGGTGATATATCGTTCGAAATGTAAGTATTTATCTAAACTCACATTCTCTTATTATAGGTATATTAATTACTGTATATTATTAAAAGAAGTAGGTATCTACTACCTATAAATCAATCACGTCTGTGGGACAGACTATTGACAATGACGCAATGTAACTTTTTCTAGGTTCAAGATGTACTAGATGCGCTGGACCATTCTGACTGACAGCTCAGTGCTGTATTCAGTATTTTTGTATGTATTTAGGAAACAATGTTTGTACTTTACAGCACCTAACGCAAAACTAACCTGCATCTGCGTCCTGCCGTCCTGCCTACCTACTACCTACTGCATATTAATTTGCCTTTGCTGGCCTTATTTTTGAATTTTTGAATTTGGTACGTAATGAAATGTGTGTGTGTGTGTGTGTGTTTCTTAAAACTGTCATGCTTATTCTTATTAGTTTCCTTACACGACTTGAATAAAAAATTGTACGGTCAGCTGCAGAAGTGCATATCCACTCAGTGAGTTATCTAGTAAGTTTTCTGACATAAGTGAATATGTGTACGAATATTTTAATTTTATTGTTTACACATAATAAATTATAAACAGATTTTTTACTCCTAAAATATGTATTTACTTGTTTGTGTACCTACTTATTCAATCGATCACTTAAGCTGCTGACTAAACATATGGATGAAATAGAATAATTATATACTAATGCTCTGAAAATAAGGTTGCGGAGTTTTAATCTGGATTTTGGTTGTATTTTGGGTTTTTACTAATATTAGTTATTTTGCAGAAACTTAACAATCAGTCACATTGAAGTAAAAACAACATAATTATCTCATATTAAGTATAACGTTTTAACTAATTGCAGGGCCAAAATTAAGTCATATGGCAAAACCATCAGCACAGGGAATCTTATAAGACACTTAAGAGACTCTCACAATATAAGGGAGGACAAAACTGAGTCAACAAGACTTATAAACGACTTTTTTACCCCCACCCCACGCCCTCGAGCAAGAGCCACAGTTGCTTCCAGTTCAACAATGAATATGGTTACTAAAAAAGATAAATGGATTCTTGCAAGAGATTTAGCACTTTGGTTTTGCACCTCACTCATGCCATTTGACTCTGTTTCGGATGAAGGGATGATCGATTTCTTTAAGGTGAGTGAATATAAGAAAATAGCGTCATTAATTCATTACCTTTTAAATTTACTGAATTCTTTATATTGTTCTGTGTATTTATATTTTAGAAATATAACATAATTGTCTCTGATGAAGACATGCCATCAAGATACACTGTTGGTCGAGGTGCGCTAGATGACGTATATGAAACTATGCTTGCGACTGTGAAAACCCAAATATTAACAGGAACTCCACGACATGTCTCTATTACGTTTGATTTGTGGACGGACCAGTATCGAAGACTCAACTATATTACATTCACGCTTCATTTCATTACTGCTGGTGAGAGAGAACCCACTAATATTAGACTTACCTTTAGTTTGTGGCCTATTTTAGGAAACAGGCCTCCTATCCTTGGTTTTCTACTGTAGCAGACTATAACGTAGAAATGTCACCCATATTCCATCCAGTACTCTTACAGATTTTTACTTTTTCAGATTACGAGCTCAAAAGTTTTACACTCAGTACTCAACTAGTCCAAGGAAAAAAGACAGGAGAAAAGATTCAAGGACTGATAAATACTACAGTATCAGAATTTGGGTTGTGTGATAAAGAGTTGCATACGGTAACAGACGCAGGATCAAACGTTAAGCGTGCCATTTCGCTGTCTGGTCTTGACAGCCATCTATGTTTGGGGCATGGTTTACATAACCTGGTCATTGCTGATGGGATTAAAAATGTCCCTTCTTTGAAAGAGTTGATAAAGAAGGTTAAAAAGATTGTAAAAGCCATAAGGTATCGCTTGCCCGAATTGGAGAAGGAAGCGGAAAAAGAGCAAATGGAGTTTTTACAACAAATCGAAAATGTTTCAGAAGTTCTGGAAAATGACGAAAATGAACCAATTGGTGATGACGACGATGAAGTTTCACAAAACTCTCAAATATTCAACGACGAGTTTGGCAATTTAAACCAATTGCCAAGCATTAAAACCGCAACGCCCACCCGTTGGCATAGTGTGCTTAGTATGTTGGAGAGTTTGGCGCATTGTTGCAATAGGAAACCAGTAAATTCTATTCTCACTAGGATTGGCAAGGAAGATTTGAAACTGGTACAAACCGATTGGAACCTGCTGGAAGACCTCATCAGATTTCTTCGGAAATTTCGCGAAGCGGTTGAAGTTTTATGTGCGCAAAAGTCTGTTTCTCTCAACTTAGCTCTAGTGTTTCGCGCTGAATTAAAAGAGATTTTAAATTCGATCTCTGACGAAGAAATTGCGACGATGATATCGCTCAAAAATAGAATGCTCGAGAAATTTGACCACAGATTTCCTTTGACAAAGAATGTAGTATTGGCATCTCTTCTTGATCCCAGATTTTCAGGATTAAAAGAAATTGATTCATATTTATTCGAAATGAACACAAACCGTGCGGCTTTTCTGGCAGATTGCATTAATGATCTCATTAGATCCTCTGATCTGCCACGTTCCGAATCTGGTGAAACTTCTCATGATGTATCAGAGCCACAACCAAGCTCTTCTTCGACTCAATCTTTGCTGACAAAATTATCTAAAAAGCACAGTAGTTGCAGCAACATTGATGAATTACCAGAGTCAGATTTCTCCCAAGAATGTTGGAGATATCTAGCGACGATTGATCCTAAAGAGGTAGAATTCTTGAACGGGGATGTTCTTGCCTATTGGCGGGAGAAAAAGAATGTTTTCCCAGGACTAGCTGCACTTGCCAGGTCTATTCTCGCGATTCCTGCAACGAGCACCCCGAGCGAACGTGTCTTTTCTATAGCTGGATTAGTTTTAAATGCTAAGCGATCACGTTTGAGCCCTACTCGCGTAAATAAAATTATTTTCATACACGACAACTACAATAATTGTAAAAACACATGAATAAAACTTTTCGCATCTAAAAATTGAGTTTTTTTTACAAAAAAAGCCACGCCGCGGCGCGGCGCCGCCACGCCGACCAATTTTCCCCGGCGCGCCGCCGCCGGCAAATTTTAGGTCGGCGCCCACCTTTAGTTTGGGGTTGTTAGAATAGTCTTGATGAGTATTAGTTACCTGTGGAAAGAAAATTACAGTCAGCGATAAAAGCTTGTACCAAAAATTTAATTCTCATCGTGCTCTGAAGCAACATTTTAAATGACCATATTTTTTAGTTGACGGCCTTCAACATGTTTGGAAAATAGGTCTCAAAATCGATTCGCTAAATTCTGCAGCATTTTTTACGAAATAGCGTGTTAATAGCAATGCCTAATTACTACATCCTTTCACTAAATAAGGAGCTGTTTGTCAGTTGCGCAAGCGTCGATTCAGGACCGGTTTCAAAAAGCGCAAGTTCTGTTTCATAATGCGTGCAAGCTTTTTGGGACAAGTGAAAATCTTAACATTTAACTCTGACAAAGTTATCTTTAGGGATTCATCTATAGCGATAGGTATTTTTAGAAAAAGATATACATTTTTTTCTTTTCTTAATTGACATAGTTTTGCAAAACCAACCCCAACAAAATTTTGAAAATCGAACCTCAGTGTTAACCTTTCAAGTGGCGGCCCACCACTCACGGTTCGATGGGAAAACCAGTAAACTTTCGGCTACCAGAGAGTGGTTGCCATATTTAGTGGCAACATTGAACGCTTTGAAGTATATTTACGCTTTTCTAGCGCCCGAAAGTATAACATACAACAAGAAAAACAATAATGCTATACTTGCCGCAAAACTAACTGGCCACTGAGATCATAATGCTATCTCCTTTACCCTTGTTAAGACCAACCAAGAGTGAAAGAGATGGCATTATGACCTGACCGGCCAGATAGTTTTGCGGATAGTATAGGTGTACCGAAATGCATTAACCTTACAATCATTTAACTGTCCGAGCAAAATTTAAACCTGCTATTTTACCGAACACCCATAAGTTTTGGTAAAGAAAAAAGCGATTGAAAAATCACCGAGGTTCGAGTAAGTCTCAATAGCTCAGTTGATTAAAGGCCCATTAGACCGAAGGCCCCGGACCGTTGTTCCAATAAATACGTTTTGTCCTTTTTAGGGTTCCGTAGCCAAATGGCATAAAACGGAACCCTTATAGTTTCGCCATGTCCGTCTGTCTGTCTGTCTGTCTGTCTGTCCGAGGCTTTGCTCCGTGGTCGTTAGTGCTAGAAAGCTGAAATTTGGCATGGATATATAAATCAATAAAGCCGACAAAGTCGTACAATAAAATCTAAAAAAAATATTTTTTTAGGGTACCTCCCCTACATGTAAAGTGGGGGTGAATTTTTTTTTTCGCTTCAACCCTAGAGTGTGGGGTATCGTTGGAAAGGTCTTTCAAAACTAATAGGGGTTTTCAAGAAACATTTTTTGATAAAGTGAATATATTCGGAGATAATCGCTCCGAAAGAAAAAAAAATGTGTCCCCCCCCACCCCTCCAACTTTTGAACCATAGGTCCAAAAAATATGAAAAAAATCGTGGAAGTAGAGCTTAAAAAAGACATTAAATGAAAACTATAGCGGACATGATCAGTTTAGCTGTTTTTGAGTTATCGCAAAAAGTTTTCCCTTCATAGTAAAAAAACTTGCTTTAATTAGGTACTGATTATGCAAAGCCTATTTGTTTAACTCGGGTGAAAGGTACCGTTTCATCCCTTGGTTAACAATTTACTATACTTTAAGCTCCAGTTTAGCTTATTGTGACGGAAGAGTAACTACGGAACCCTACACTGAGCGTGGCCCGACATGCTCTTGGCCGGTTATTTAAGGATACTCTTGGAACTTGCTTGATTCTTGTCGTAGCTAGGGTACTGTCATGTCGATACGGACAAAGTGGCAAAAATATGTATACACTACCTTTATGGGCCATAAAGTTGTGTATACATATTTTTAGCACTTCGATCGTGTCGATGTTTTCAGACGTGACTGTACATATGTTTCGTGAGCGTGAGAACGGTCACAACTTTGGAAAGGCGATAGCAAATAAATTAATTAACATTCCGGCGTGCGTCGGCGCATCGAGAGTGAAATTTCGAACTTGGAACGCAATAGGTCGGTCGTTGACCTCAGATAAGGCTTTGCCGAGCTTTGAGGGTAGTGTATTGCGAAATGTAAGTAGTTAGAAGAGATAAATTAAAATATTTGGAACCATCTTACTTAACCGACCTCGTACCATAGTAAACTTCTCTCTTCTTCCTAGCGTTTGTCCCGACTAATTTCCACGGCTCATGGGAGCCTGGGGTCCGCTTGGCAACTAATCCTGACAGTTCATGAAGGGACTATTTTGATATTTATCATCGTTATATCAGCCGAAATACTTCTACTGCATACTTGCTTAGGCCTCCCCCAGGGATCTCCACAATGACCGGTCTCGCGCTTCTCTCATTCAGATTCAGATACATCTTGTTGTGGGTCTTTACCTACATTTATAATAACATATTACAACAACCTATTTATATATATTTGTAGACGAGTAGGTAGTTATAAATATATATTTTTTATATTATGTGTATAACGTTCTAAAGCTTATTATACCACACAAGACTACATGAATGATAAAACAACGTGGGATTAATTGTGATTCGAAATGATTAATTATATTCATTAGTATTATATATGGAATAACATTTACAACATCAATAAATTGCTCTGATAATTAGATTAAGATAATTATATGTAATACTGTCTTACTATTCATAAGTGCTTGTTGCTAGGCCTGCATGAATAAAGTATATTTGAATTGAATTGAATTGAATTGAAGTATTAAAGAATTGAGTTCATTAAATTCTGTTTTGTTTTCGGTTTTTAAATGCATAGCCTACTATAATTTCTCGTGAGGTTGATTGGCACAGAATGCCTTACAGCAATAAGTACGCCTTTTGTATATTCAGGTAACTTTTGTATACAATTTCAATGAATAAAAAAATTTATTCAAAAAGTATCACTAATTACTGTTTTTAAGCCACACTGTAAGTATTGAAATCATATTTTACAATTTTCGGTTCCGAAATTGCCCCTCGAGGATGCTTGGATCGCAATATGTAATAAGTGATGAGGTTAGGTTAAGTCAGCCTGGGTTAGGCGTGGCTAAACCAGGAAATTCTCGTTAAATTTGTAATTTTACCTTAGACCATAATATAATAAACCATTTGTACCAGATATTTTTCAATCCAAAACATGTTGCTACCATGAAATAACTGGGACAAATCATTCAAACCAACACATAACCACTGAAGTCGCGTAGTTAGAGCCACCACGTGACTCGATAATCGGCAATCATATCTTAGTAAAATAAAACTTGAACGATTGCATCTAAACACCTTATGCGTGGACTTGTTAAAATTAAAACATACTTGTAACCTTACTGGTTGCATATTGCATAACATGTTTATTAAAGCTGGTGGCGGCATTCGAACTCTAAAAATATGAATTTGATTTGTTATTGACTTGTCATTTGCTCGCACAAATACATAAGTATAGGTTTGGGTAGGTACAGTCACGTCTAAAAATACCGATACGGACAAAGTGCCAAAAATATGTATACACTGCCTTAATATATAGGCAATAAGGTCGTGTATAAATATTTTTGGCACTTTGTCCGTATCGATATTTTAGAAATGACTGCTCCGGAGTTTAAGTCACCCTCACAACAACAAAATCATGTATAGACAACGAGATTTTTAAATTAGTATTCAAGTTTAACCGCCAACTGCAAGATTGGCCAAAAAGTATTTTCAAGTTTTTTTTCGCTTAAGCCACATTTAGAGTTTGCACGACGGGTTTGAAATGTATGGGAAGATCCGGATAATTCCATACATTTCGGATCCGGATTGTAAACCCTAGTCATATTCACTCATTCATTCATTCAATACTGTTTTTGTAATTCGCTTGTGTTGGGTGTTTGTTCATTCACCTCAGCTCTCCTAGCGACACCTATACGACGACCGACGACCGGTTTGGCCTAGTGGGTAGTGACCCTGCCTACGAAGCTGATGGTCCCGTGTTCAAATCCTGTTAAGGGCATTTATTCGTGTGATGAGCATGGATATTTGTTCCTGAGTCATGGGTGTTTTCTATGTATTTAAGTATTTATAAATATTTATATATTATATATATCGTTGTCTAAGTACCCTCAACACAAGCCTTATTGAGCTTACTGTGGGACTTAGTCAATTTGTGTAATAATGTCCTATAATATTTATTTTATTTATTTATTTATACGACTGAGATGCACTACAAGTATTTACTGTCAAATGAATATCAAACCGAATCATATTTTTAAACTCGGAATGCGGTTGCCGTAACGGAAATGGCATTAACGGAGATAATCTGAGATTATCTGCCGCGGCCGAATCATGCGCATTTTTTTTTTTTTTTTTTTTTTATTCCGAAAAGGTAAGCATTTGACCACAATCTCACCTGATGGAAAGTGCCGATGTAGTCTAGGATGGAACATGCTTACCTAAAAGATGTCTATTCACTCTCGATTTAAAAAGGTCCAAGTTATAGTGGACTGGGAATAGATTTGCAGGAAGTGAATTCCACTCCTTAGCCGTACGCATGATAAAGTTGGATGCGTAGCGTTTAGTGCGAATCAGTGGTAAAGTAACGACGTAAGGGTGAAACGCAAGTCCGCGTCTAGTCCCACGGTGGCAGAACGGAGATGGGGGGATAAGATTATGTAATCCCATCGCACACTCCCCGAAATGTATCCTGTAGAATACCGATAAACAGGCTACCTTTCTACGGTGTTCTAGGCTCTGCAGTCTAGCCTCTACCAATCTCGCATCCCCAATAAGCTTCCTAGCGCGTTTGTCTATGGAATCTAGGGTGGCTAGCTGATACTTGGCGGATCCATCCCAAAGGTGACTGCAATACTCCATACACGACCGGACTTGAGCTATGTAAAGCTGAAGAAGCTGCTCCGGTGTGAAGTACTGCTTGACCTTAGAGAGGACGCCTAATCGTCTAGCTGCAGATTTAGCCAGAGATTCAATATACGCCCCGAAGCTCAGGTTAGATGAGATACTTGTGCCAAGTAGCTGGAGATGGTCGGATATCGGTACGGATACATCCCGGAAAGTCGGAGTCAGGTCGAAAGGACTCCGTTTCGCAGAGAACAGACACGCCTGTGTTTTGGTAGCGTTGAATTTGACCAGGTTTGCGTCGCCCCAATCGGATACTACCTTGAGTGTCAAATTCAGACGGTCTACCATAGCCTGTCGATTAGATTGGACTTCCTCTTTTTTGGCCCGAGCATTGGAGAGATATCTGTCCACGACAGCGCATTGAGTAACAAGGCTTTGGCTACAAAGAGCTATCATTATCTAATATGAAGGTTTGAAGATAGTATTTTTGGCAACCGTAAGCATTTAACTATAAACATGGTCATGATCTAACTAATAACAAATCAAATTATTTTATGAAAAATATCAAGTAATATAAATAATTATATAAATTATTTTATATTATTTGATCACTTCTTCTTTAGTGTATGATATCGTTTTCAGTCACTTAATAAATGATGTTTATTACCTATACATATGTTTAGTTTATATTTAAAAAAAATCTTGACTTACTAAAATATAATTTCAACGCGTAAGTTTCATATCTAGTCTTACTCTTAATTGTCTTTCAATGCTCTTTATTTTGATACCCCACTCGATAGGTTCCTACGATTTTTTTTTTCTAAAGGTAGCGCAATATAGTGTATTAAGTCGGCCATGTTGTTTTATTTGTGACGTCACATAGCCTATGTTACTCGGGTTAACGTAACGATTCTAACGATACCTCACTCGTACAAATCGGTGTAGGGATTTGGAAGTTATGGTGGAATAAAGAAACTCACATACATACAAACATGAATCCTAAAAACAATATTGGGCAGTCGTGTAAAAAAAAATGATTTGTTCCCTAGTAGGATAGATGGCAGCACCATCTCTCTTCCTATACCGTAATCCAGTAAAGGATTCGTATAGGAGAAGCAAGCAGCTCGCCCTTAGAGTTGATCAAAGGATACACCAGAGAATTTGGGAATGGTAGCACCGTGGTAAGGCCGCGTAGCCAACATGCAAATCGCTTACGCTCCATAGCGATCGAAACGCAACTGTCACTGTCGCACTAATATGGAAGAGTGATAGAGAGAAAAAGCCTTTCGTTGTCGTAGCGATAGCGATTGTCACCTTGGCTAGGCCGGCAGGATGTTAGCCGCTGAAGACGCAGGTTCGATTCCCGCCTCGCCCACCGGAGGACTTAGTTACCGTTCTTAAGGGCCCGGTAACGATTTTAGAGCAAAAATGTAAAATTGATAGATTTAGTCGTTGAAATTGTACACCTTTTGTTACGTAACATCTAAATAACAAGTATTCGTTTCTATTAGCACGTCTATCTTGCCTTTTAATAATGAGGTCGCAAGCGTGCGTCCCCGGTAATATGTGACGAGAAGGGACAGTTTTTTAAAAATTCATCATAAAATGATAGTGGTAAATAATACAAAATGATGTATAAGAACAGTTTCAGCAATGTTGTAGATTGTTTAAGTATCAAAATTACGTGGAAATTAAGTAAATTTTCAGAGAAATTGTAACTTGTTTTGAAGTAATTTCTGGAGAAAATTGATTTCGTCTAACTTTCATTTACACTACTTCAAATTTTAATAACAAAAATGTAGTTTATTAAAGTTAAAGTACAGAATATGTGTATAAAACTACAATTTTTAGCAGTCCAAACTTTACGTTTAGAAATAAGATCGACAAAATCAGTGCTTTACGCGCGTTTACCTAAACGTGCATCAGAAAAAAAAATCATTACTAATAAATGAGTCTGTTTTCAAAAAAAAAAAATTATTAAAATGAAAGATGATAAGACCAGTACTTGTTATTTCTAATAGTTAGCAAAAGGCGTACAATTTCATCGACTAAATCTATCTATTTGACATTTTTGTGACTAAAATCGATAACGGCCTTTTAATCATGATGTGTGTGATGAATCCTGTCCCCTACCCCTTCTCACTAAAATGTCCCGAGACCTGTGTCTCACTGACGACAACATATCAACAACTGTTGACCGTTATACAATACACCTGACACTGAAAAGTCATATGTGTCACTTATCCCTGTTCTAAAATGCCACGAGACACATGACACACTGACAAGATGTCAACAACCGCTGACCGCTGTTACGTCACGGCACGTGCACTTTCACTACGCGGGCTTTGTTGAACAGTTGTTTGATGATCCGAGCTGAGAATTAATACGATAATAATACCCGTATACTTATATGCGTTGCGCTGGCTACTTATCCGTTATCTATCTCTGCAGCTATATGTAGAACTGCATTTTTATCACTTGTCACTATGCCTGTCACGTTCTAAAAAGTAAGCGCGAAAGTGATAAGCATAGTGACAAGTGATAAAATTGCCACCGTGCTTCAGCCGCTGGGTAAATTTTAAAAAGTAAGCAGTTTTTTATAATACCTAATGCAATCGCACATAAGCGTAATCTCATCATTACATAAAGATAGTTTATTTTTTATATATAAAAATGCGCTTATGAACGTCAAAAAAGCCACGACGGCTTTAACTATACACCTCTGACCGAGGAGATTTAAATCCCTCCTAAATTGTACGAGGCTATCCCAATATGGGACCAGCAAGAAATTCGGCGAACACATATTTTCAAAAAATTACATCATATAGCTAACATGCATTAAATAAAAAAATACAATTTACGTACGTACTGTATGTTACATTATGGTTTAAAAAAAAACGGTACGTAAGAACTTTCATATAGAGATGCACTAGATTGCTAACGCTAATGCATTAATAGTGGAAAGAAGTTCACTGCTGCTGGACAAAGAACTCGCCTTAGGATCTCCACAGGCGGTAACCAGTCATACGTTGCCCTGTCATTCAGTGAGACAAACTATATGGTGGAATTTAGTTAAGTTTATCACCACCACAACGAACGATTGTGCTAAAAATACCAGGAATTGAGATTAATTTAAGCAGGAAAGTATCGGCAGCTGCCTTAAAATACAGTGTTATCATCCTTACGTGTCTTATCATGTAAACAAACGTGACGTTCCAACAATACGATACATAGACAATCTAGACATCATAATGTCAGATGATCCGTTCGTTCTAGAATCTTATTTAGAAATGATATTTTTCAGTGGTTGGTTGATTTCAATACTTAGTGAGTTTTTTTAAATATACAACAACATTTTAAGTGACGATTATTGTGTAATTCTAGAGAAAAGTGTGATAATGTCTTCGAGAAGTGTTTGTTTATATGATAGGACAAGTAAGAATGCACTTTATAGTTAAATGTGCCAGCCTTCGGTAGCGTACTGAATATAGTGTTGCAATAAAGTTTCGTTTCTGCTTAATTGCCCTTCGTCATAAGTGCTTACCCACAAAAACGACACTGTCTTTGAATTGCCAACTGGGAAACACCTTGTAAAACCACTGTTTAATAATAATAAGCAACTAATTAATAACTTTACCACATTATCAATCACGCACTTTCGTACCGCCCGCCATTGAGCGCAGTTTTTGCGCGCATAATCGCTGGACGCATGCGTCTCGCGTCACGTTATTGTCTAAAGATGGTCGTTAGATACACGGCATGGGGCAGGGAACTTATGTGGACGCGAGGTCAAGGTCCTAGACCATTTTTTTTTTTTCGACATTAAACTTTCGTGAGACATATTCTAAAATATTTAAATATCACGGCTACACTCACTTGACTTTTGTTGTCGCTATTGGCGAATGAGATAGATGGACCAAAAATGGAGGTCAATGTGGGGAAGTAATAGTACATTACGATACAAATGCGAAAAGTGGGAAATTCGCAACGAGTGGCGATAAATTAAAACACGACCGAAGGGAATGTTTTAAATCGACACGAGTTGGCAAACATTTTACAGTACATTAAAATTTTTGACATACGCACGTATAGTGCTACTTATCTTATCTTATATTCTAATTTTCGGGGGCCTTTGCACTTCGACCCATAGGGATCTTTTTTGTAGTTGGCGTAGTTGCCCCCTAAGGAAAGATCCATCAGCAACTCAAGAGCTTTTTTGACCATCTCCATGTGCCGGGTGATGGAGCTTATGGGTAGACTTTTGAATTCCTTTGGTTCCAGATAGCCTGCTCCAAAGTCCTTCATTCTTTGTCTGGCGAGGGCGTGACATTCACACATTAGGTGTGTTACTGTCTCTTCCTCTTCACCACACATTCGACAATCGGTGTTGTCGGAGTGTCCCATCCTGGCCAAAACTCCTTTGACCCCATAATGGCCCGTAAACACCTCTGTTATAATTTGGAGTTGTCTCCTGATAAGTTTCCATAGCTTTTTGCTCCAACCGGAGTCTACTCCTTGTATGAAGAGCTTTGAGTGCTTTAGACCCGTCAGACTGCGCTACTTACTGTACTAGGGCGGGAAAGTAGCAACATATGTACAGTAAAATAGATTGTAAATGTGTCAAGTGTTTTGGCAAAAAACCGCCAAATTGTTGTAATAAAAAAAAAATTCAGACACCAGGTATCCATAAGTATGTTTGTTTACAACATTATGTTAGTAAAAATAACATATAAATACATACCTATGATAGTAAAAACTCACATTGCAAATAAATTAAACAATTCGAATAAAAGGACTTAATATTACATCGTTTTGTAGAATCCGCCAGGCCTTTAAAAATAATTTAGTCTTAAAATAAACATAATTTCTAATAAATTATCTAACACGTAAAAGCAAAATATAAAAGCGAAAAGAAAAGCTAATTCTAATACCTGCTTAGCATAATCTGTTCTATAAGTTATCAGATGTTGCAAAATATTTGCCCCATACATAATGTATGAGTGCATATTTTAATGGAGAGCATGTTTAACATGGCTGTGACATTGACCAAGAGATTTCTAACAGGATTCTGAATAACGATATGTTAAAATATGCCTGAAATGAATCTATGATTCATGCATATCTAAGAATGTGCAGTTAAAGCGTTGTGATCACGTGTCATGAGACTTATAAGATAATTTCGATATATCAATAAAAAACGCCCACACATGGAATACTGTTCTCATCTATGGGCAGGGGCACCTCAGTACCAGCTTCTCCCTCTGAACCGCCTCCAACGAAGAGCAACTCGAATTGTCGACTGCCAGCACATTACGGATCGGCTTGACTCCTTGGCGCTGCGTAGAGATGTGGCCTCACTCCTCGCTCTGCATTTTCTATCGCATGTATAACGGGGAGTGCTCCGAGGAATTATTTGTATGAATCCCTGCCGCTTCTCTTCACCATCGCCCTACGCGACAACATTTCCATCATCCACTTAGATGGTTGGCAGTCCTCAACTGTGCGTTTCTCCAGAAACTCCTGTCTCGCACAGCTAAACTGTAGAATAAAGTGTCGCCTGCGGTTTTTCCGGACCGATACGACCTTCAAACCTTCAAGAAAAGAGCGTACCTACTCTCATCTTAAAGGCCGGCAACGCACTTACAAACCCTCTTGTGTTGCAGGTGTCCATTTGCGGCGGTAATCGCTTAGTATCAGGTGATCCGTCTGCCCATTTGCCTCCTGTATCATAAAAAAAGATGCTTTGTTTTTCGAGAAAACGTCAAATAAAGCTACACCGGTTCTCTTTCTTTCTCGGAAACTTTGATGGTTTTAGTAGTAGTGTAAAATGTTCTTTAAATATTATACCTACTGCAATCAATGAACCGGCTTTAATACCTCTTTGTACATGTAACTGAAATGAAATGTATCATAGGTATTAGATATTAGGCTATTTAAAGTATTTAAATTACTCACATACTAGAAAAAAAATGTTGATCGCGATTTATTTGCTCCTTGAACTAATTCAATTCTAAACTTTATTGATAATCAAATACAAATGTAATCCGCACAAGCATCGTCACAAACTTATAGTACATTAACACTAAAACAAATTATAAATTCCGCAACAAGCTTTGTCAAACACATCTATAAACTAACGCCCGTCCCCACTCTGCAACAAGCCCGGCCCAAAAGTTCCCATTATGCCGGCAGCATTCCCCCGCTGTATGGCGATGGAAACGTGTTGGACCAACCAAGACCCAGAGCGAAGATCATTACCCTTCTCCCGAAAACGCCTGCCCAACTCCCTGGAAAACTCCAGAGCCTCGTTACCCCAGCGTCCAGTAGATTCCACGGCGACCGGTACGAAATCGTACGCCACTTCATAATAGTACATTACGATACAAGTGCGAAAAATAGGAAATTCGAAACGAGTGGCGATAAATTAAAACACAACCGAAGGGAGTGTTTTAAATCGACACGAGTTGCGAATTACCTATTCGCACATGTATCGTACAACGTTTTACAGTACATATGGCCCTTTAAATGTTCGACACAGTAACATAATATGCTACTTCTCGCACTAGTGCTATAAAGTAGCCCCATATGTACTGTAAAATAAATAATAGTAGCCCAGTGAGGTTTTCTTAGTTTGTCTTCTCAATAGGGTTGTTTCCAATTTTTTGAAACGCTTGTATTACGTTCTATATTAAGTAAAACTCGCCCTAAAATTCAAATTTTATACTAAAAATGGCTTTAAATATGTTAAATTAACAAAATATATTTGACAGATACTTTCGCGCCCAAAACGCTCTTTGAAAATTAAGTGACGTCACAGTTTACGGTTTGACACATAACTACATACACACATAGAAGATACGAACTGTGAACTAACATTTGTCATTTGTTGTTTATCGCCTAACTGTCAACAGTGTCAATCCGAGAGTTGTGACGTCATCAGAATCTTCAAAGACGTTTCGAGTTTGGTCACGTGACGTGTGCCACCAGATATTTTAAATTCAATATTTACAAAAATATGGTTATTAGAGGTCCCTTAAAAGTAGTTTAACATGTTCATATAATCCAAAAGAATTTATTGGGATACAATTCTGCCCTAAGATTTGTAGATGGAAACAACCCTATTATATAACCCAGTTTAAGTTACGTATGTCTTTATAAAGGCACCCATGAGTCCCTTTCACACTTGACCAGCTTACTTCATACTTTCCTTAAACACGTGGGATGATTTAAAACCCTCAGCCAAGGCTTTCTATTCTATTACGTATTATTAAAAGGTCTTAAACACATTACATGTTTCAAAGTTGGAGGCATATTCTGATTATAATAACAGGTTATAGATTTGGTTCAGTTCAGTGTGTTTGGAAATAAAATTACTTCTGTCATGATGATGATGAATTTGCCAATAACAAAAGTGTGTTTCAAGAACAAGACAGTGTACGGTAATAAGCTCTTAGTAAAGAAATAGCTGGACTTTACAAACATACTTGTAAAATTGTGAATCCTTAAAATGTCTGTATAATACCTGTTTATTTGACTGAATGTTTCTTTATTCAGGCAATAGAACCATTACATCATTTTAAAATACAAATAAAAAAACAGAAATACAGTAAAAAAAATACAGTTTAAAAAATACACTAAAAAAAAAAAAAAACTAAAAACTACTTACGGTTCGCTTGCTGATGCGCGGACAACCAATGCAGAAAGAACACATTTTGTTAAATGTTCTCATTTACTGTCATAATTAGCCTATTATTAGAAATGCGTACCATGGTCCAGAACGACGCTTGGCGAGCGACATTTTAATGATTCACATTATAGTTAAAGATGAGCTTGTGAACAAGTATATAACCAATTATAGATTACTTTCCAGTTTTTATGAGGTTTTGTGAATGAGTTCTTAACCTATTTCATTACTTCATAGCTATTAATATTATACTTTAAACAACATTAATGAGCAAAAAACAAAAAAATAAGTAATCATCGCTTTTGACACTGACACATCATATCCATAACAAATTCAGATCAAATTAATGACCTGTTATTACAATCAGAATATGCCTCTCGTTCTGTTCATCGTTTTGCGCCCTAGGGCGTAAACTAATGAGAATGTACGGTTATTCAATTTTCGTGCCGGAATTCAGTTTAATTGCTAACCTTGGGAAGGTAATTCATCGTTTACTATTATCGTGTCAAAACATATAATTATCACTGCACGTGTTGAGCATCACGATTTACTCACTTAGAAGGAAACGTAATATTAAACTCTATTTATTTAACAGACATTTACACATCTAATCGTTCAAAAATTATCAATTTAATTATGTGTTAAGAAAGAGAAGAGTAGAATGTACAGCAAGGGCATAAAGCGATCCATTTTTGTCCGAGGCAATTTATACCAGTATAGTATAGCATAAAAATTCTCATTTATGCCTGAGTTATATATACACTCTGCTTTTAACTTCGAATGCAAGGAAAATTTAGAATAATGTAGGATATTTTACCGTACATATTTGTTCAAGACTAAAGAAATTCGTCCTCGGGCCGGTCGGGGCGTGGGGCACACTGGCAGGGCTATCAGTTTGTATGACAAATTTTGAACTTTATTGCTAAGTTAATAATGGTTGTAATAGTAGCTGATTTTACTTTATGCTCTAGAGCATAATAAGCAATTTTATGTCGCTTACACGCGACTTAAATGTCAATTTTACGAGCATGAGAAGAGTAAACCAAATTTTAAGCATAGGTTATTTAAATTATAACTACACATATTGTTCTCAAATTACGATATTTTTTATTGTCACGAAGTCATATACATAAAGATGACTGAATTATCGTCTTTTAAAATCAATATTTATGTTAGATACTATAACAAACATCCACAATGTTTAACTCCTATCGAAATCAAACGTGGTAAAAAAACTCGTTGACTTTAGATATTTTTTTATCATTAAACAAAGTTTTTATAACTTTCTCTCACACTGTGTCACGATAGGTCACGTACGTGCTTTGATGAAAACCGAAATTGGTGACATTGTTAAAGTTTATTTACGACTTTGAATGGTTGAATGCAAACAAATGTCACGTAGTAAAGTGTAAGCTTTTTACTGGAGATTCCTAAAAAACTGAGTTTCACCGTGAAAATTAATCACCTTGAATCGTTCTATTTTAAAACTATTTATTGAAGTCTAGCTTCTGCCCGCAACTTCATCCGCGAGAGATGATGATGATATTAATGATGGTTGATAAAAATCTAATGTCCTTTCCCGTCTTGTCGCTTTTCGGTGAAGGAAAACATCGTGAGGAAACCGGATTAATCCCAATAAGGCTTAGTTTACCCTCTGAGTTGGAAGGTCAGATGGCAGTCGCTTTCGTAAGAAGTAGTGCCTACGCCAATTCTTGGGATTCGTTGCCAAGCGGACCCCAGGCTCCCATGAGCCGTGGCAGAATGCCGGGACAACGCGAGGAAGATGTGATGTCCTTTCCCGGGCCTTAAACTATCTCCATACAGAATATCATTTCAATCAATTCAGCGGTTTAAGCGTGAAGAGGTATAGACAAACAGACATTGTAACACCATAATATACTATGTGTATTTTGATATAACCGCAAACTTAAACTAGACGTAGGTTTTAGTGCTATAAAACAATTCTGAAAGACATTTTAATTCACTCTTAACTACCAGAGAACATAATTTTTTTTTTTTTCGAACGGGAATGTATTTCGTACATCATGATCACTTGTGACAGTTATGACGTTGCATCATTAATGAGACGTTTTGAGTTAAAACACAGTAGTGATACATTGCTTGCTGAATTATTTTATATGGAAAAATAATAGTCGTCCATTTTTAGGGTTCCGTAGCCAAATGGCATAAAAAGGAACCCTTATAGATTCGTCATGTCCGTCTGTCTGTCCGATTATGTCACAGCCACTTTTTTCCGAAACTATAAGAGCTATACTGTTCAAACTTGGCAAGTAGATGTATTCTATGAACCGCTTTAAGATTTTCACACAAAAATAGAAAAGAAACAATAAATTTTCGGGGTTCCCCATACTTAGAACTGAAACTCAAAAAATCTTTTTTCATCAACCCATACGTGTAGGATATCTATGGATAGGTCTTCAAAAATGATATTGAGGATTATATCATTTTTTTCTAAACTGAATAGTTTGCGCGAGAGACACTTCCAAAGTGGTAAAATGTGTCCCCCCCCCCCCCCGTAACTTCAAAAATAATAGAATGAAAAATCTAAAAAAAATATATGATATACATTGCCTTGCAAACTTCCACCGAAAATTGGCTTGAACGAGATCTAGTAAGTAGTTTTTTTTAATACGTCATAAATGGTACGGAACCCTTCATGGGCGAGTCCGACTCGCACTTGGCCGCTTTTTCTAATCCATGGAAGTATGTTCATTAAAGCCTTAGCTAAGTACCCTTTGATTATGTGGTTGTATTAAAATATTATCTGTGGTTTCTCTGACGGTTACCCAACATTCCAGATAAAGTAACATTTACATACCATTCACCCATTCCGAACAATTATAGTCATATTTCCGATAACCGAACCGATCAAATCGAGAACCAATGGCAAATTGGCCAAGCATTAAACCTGCCGTATAAGGTGGATACTCCGATAATCGTTTTGCTTGCGCAAACGCACCCGTGCGTTGGTCAATGTGGCCAAACGTTTGATGTTTGGCCTTTCACTGTTGCCGACTTGCTACTTGGTGGTGTGAGAGAAATAAGAAGCGAGCGAAAAGCGGGAATATGTTTAAATATTAAAGACATTGGATAATAAATATAACCTCGAAGCATGGCGGGCATCATTGGAAGGCAATGGACTGAGAGTGAGCCGGCAGAAAACTGAGTATATGCACTGCAATTTCTCTAACAGCGACATATGCACGCAGTCACTACCCACAATCGATGGAAACCCTTTGAATAAGGTCGAGGAATTCAAGTACCTAGGGTCCGTTGTTAATGTTAAAGCCGATACCGTAAGTGACATTGAAAATAGAATAAAAACAGGATGGCTCAAGTGGAGATCTCTTACTGGAGTTCTCTGTGACGCAAGAATGCCAATTAAAACCAAGGGCACCGTGTACAAACGAGCTGTGAGACCCGCTTTACTTTACGGATCTGAATGTTGGGGAATGAGAAAGTGTGACCAACAGAAAATACATGTCACTGAAATGAAAATGCTGCGCTGGTCTGGAGGTGTTACTCGGTTAGATAAAATTCGCAATGAGTATATCCGAGGTACTTTTAAAGTTGCAGATATACACCATAAGATGCAGGAAGGCAGATTACGCTGGTATGGTCATGTAATGCGCAGAAACGAACACCACATGACGAGACGAGTGATGGATATAGACGAGGGCAAGAGAGGCAGAGGCCACCCGCCAACCAACTGGACTAGAACCATCTCCAAGGACATGACGGAGCTAGGCCTAACGCCAGCAATGACTAAAGATCGCAACAAGTGGCGATCATGTATCAGGAGGGCTGACCCCAAATAGGGAATGCGCCAGGAGAATGATGATGGATAATAAATATTTTTAAATAAATAAAAAGGGTTATCCCTAGCTTAGTGGACCATGTTATTTATAACTTATAGCTAACTTTTTTCTTTAAATGGATTTTACCAATGTTGAAGAATAGAATAGAATTAGTAAGTTAAATAAATAACATTTTTATAAGGCATTTAATACAATTAATATAATGATATTAACAAGAACGAAACGCTATCTGTCTCTGTCGCACTAATATGGAAAAGTGATAGAGAGACAGACAGCGTTTCGTTGTTATAGCGCAAATGATTGTAAGTGCTAGGCCTCCTGACAAGTGATAAGCATCGATCTGTCTTGGTAAGGTAACAGGCGACAGAGTGATCACAAATATAAATGATAAATAAATAAATATAGGACTTCTTACACAGATTGACTAAGCGCTACGGTACTCGTAAGCTCAAGAAGGCTTGAGTTATGAACACTTAGACAACGATATATATAAATTATATAATATATAAATACATAGAACACACTCATGACTCTGGAACAAATATTTGTGCTCATCACACAAATAGATGCCCTTACCAGAATTCGAACCCAGGAACGTAGGCTTCATAGGCAGGGTCACTACCCACCAAGGCTCGGAACTGGTTTGTAAAATACCGGAAAACTGAAATAAACCGGTTTAGTTCGGTTTTCCTCCGAACTGTTATAAGAACGCGAACGTTTTAAAAACCTTATTGTAACCTAAAAACAGGTTTATTCGACGAGCGACGAAACGGCCGGCCAGCCTGGTGGTGTGCCACGTAAATATTCATACACCGACATACGAAGAAATCGGTTTTTATTGGTGGTTTTCGGGCTGGGACGCGCTGTTGCGCGCGAGGAGCGCCACCGCCAGAAAGGCAATCTACGCCTCCTCCAACACGCTACTGTCAGCGGTTAGAGAATGGGACGCCAGCCCGCTGCACGAGCGCTGGAGGGGCTACCACAAGCCCATCGTGACGGGATTGGGGTGACCCGGGACGCAGGTCCTTAAATTTTAGTTTAATATAATATATTATATTAATTTTATGATGTTATTGAATTGTATTTTATTTTATTATGTAATGTAATTGTATGTTTAAGTGTATATGGAAATAATTTTCTGGTTTAATTTAATTTCATTCATTCATTCATTGCTCTAAACCGGTTAATTATACAAGAACCGTTCTCATAAAAAACCGGTTTTCAGGCGAAACCGAAATTAAATTAAACCGAGTACATAACGGTTTGGAAATTTAACCGGTTTCCGAGTCTTGCTACCTAGGCCAGACAGGTCGTCTAAATGTGACATGAAAAAGACTGTTTCTGCCGCTGAATGTACAAGTTAGTGTCCAGGGGCCCATTTCTACAACGCTATTAGACTAATATTATTAGCCCACGAACTTTCAAGTTGTCTGGGTTACCATGACAACACACTAATATTATTAGTCCAATACATTTCGAGAAATGGGCCCCTGTTACCATTGTACGATTGGTTCACAAGGTAGTCATAACTGCATAATGTGTAGTTATGAAATGGACAGGTAGCTGTAGCAGCTTTGTTTCCCGGTATAAGTGTTTTGTGGGTCTATGGTGCATGATACAATACCTTATTGGTGTGTAAATATGCGTAAATGTGGGTAATGTGTTGCAATTGAGTTGTATTCAAACTTATGGTATTCGTATATGTAGGTTCGTATTCGTAAATTGTATTGACTACATAATTTTAGTTTGTGGCTGATTTTTTTTTTTTTTGCACATTGTTAAAACTCACATAATCAGGCTAATTTTAGAAAATTTTATTGATTTCAATAAGTATACTAAGAAAAACTCAAAAAATATACCAAACCACTACACAAAAACTACTATATCATTTTTTTTTAACAACTGTTATAAATATCCTAATATCAGGGAGACAGCATTTCTCGGAAAACTTATAAAAAATGCGAGATAAGACCTAGCTAGATCGTTTTTTCGCCCCCGAAAACCCCCACATAGGAAATTTTATCGAACAACAACAACATACAGCATACGTCATTTTTGCGTTTAAGTTATTTTACAGTACATATGGTGCTACTTTTCCGCACGCGTGCAGGAATGAGCGAATTCCCTGTTTCCTGCGAAAAATAGGAAATTCGAAACGAGTGGCCATAAATTAAAAGACGACCGAAGGGAGTGTTTTAAATCGACACGAGTTGCGAATTACCTATTCGCACATGTATCGTACAACGTTTTACAGTACATATGGCCCTTTAAGAGCAATTCCTAGCTGAGCAACTTTTCAAATCTCGAATTTTTGAAGCTATGTTTCTGTCGCGCTGCGGTGGGCGGGAGCCGGAGCTAATAAGTGTGAGTGCGCACACACAGACGCGAGACTCGTGCGCTCGCTCATTGCGCGCCGTTCCGTCGACATCGCCCGCGAGCCAGACGGAATTTATTCTGCGCTGCCCGACGCAAGTTGTTTTTGTTGTTACCACGTAATATTGTTTTTCATTTTTATATTATACTGTATCTATTACACCCTAATACCAAACACCCTATCACCTGTACTAAATGTATTTTACACCTATAATGACGAAATAATACTTAAATGATTGATTGATATTAATTACCATATAGGTGAAAACTGCAAAAAATAATGATGTCTCAGCTTCGGTTGTCGTTGTACAGTCAAGTGCAAAAATATGTATCGAAAGAATCGTCTCATAAATATGGTACTACGCTCTTATTACACTGGAATAAGATGCTATGGGACATATTTTTGAGTAAGATGTGTACACCCATATTTTTACACTGGACTGTACCTATCCGTATCAGTAAGTTGGGAGTGATCATGGTGTGTTGTGAAATTTTGTAAGTAGGTATAAATATACCTATGGTTAAACTACAATCTATTTAACTTGTAGTACGATGGGGCTAAACTTGGGCCGCCTTATTGAAGAACGTATCGCAATGACAATCTGGGTAAAGTATGTTGGGATAATGCCGGACAATTTTGGGACCAATTGAGAGAACTCGTGAAAAAATGTTTTTTCGAGATCTCAACACGTGAAAGATTCTTGAAGTACGTAGCGAATCGTTAAATAATAACCGTAGATTCGGCCTGAATTTTGGTAATCTTCAATATAGAACGGTTTTAGTTTTGTACCTGTGTAAAGACATACTTTTTTTTAGGGTAACGAGTGTTTTGCCATCAAGGGAGAACATTGGATGGTGAAAAAAAGTTACTTCTAATGGAAAGAGAATAAGGTATCACAAAGAAATAGGTCCGGTGTCTACCCTTTTGTATCCGATCTTAACCCTGATACAAAAATTGGTAAAATTGTGGCTCTCAAACTTTGATACCTATGTCATAAGGCAATTTGATAAGTAAACAATGTGCTAAGAAACTACTTATTGTAAGGTTTACCCGAAGTAATAGAAAAAAAACCACTAAAATAATAGATACGTTGCGAAGTTTTGACAATTTAAGATTTCGTGAACTGTACAGGTTTAGGGAAAGTGTAAATGTATTGTTTATTGAATGGAATGTACTGGAAGATATTAAGTACTTAAGTAGGAGGGACAAAAATCAAAATAAAAAATAATCGTGCCCAGTCATTTTTAATGAAGGTCGCCAAAAAAATAAGAATCAAACTTAGAAATCAAAAAGACTAAGTAGTTCTTTAAAAAGGTCAAGGTCACTGAGAGCCCATCTTGAAGTATGGAAAATAATTAAAATTGCGATTTTGTTGGTTTAATTTTGCAATATATAGTTGATATACAATCTTTTTTTTTTGATAAAATGTAAGGATCGTATGTAAAGAGTAAAGTAAATAATTAAATATATAGGAAAAGAGAGCCCTCTTGAAGCATTTTAAGGAAACTAATTTCGAAGCCCTATCTCTATTTTATATCCGAAACTAGCAATGTATGTATGCGTGCACATCTACATATGCATCCGTATGTGTAGGTACTTTATTGCGAAAAATTGCTCATTTGCTATCTATTTTACTCGATTTTGTTATAAATTTCAACATGTATCATCATCCCTATACAATATAAATACTCTTTATTGCACACCTCAATAAAAGAAAATATACACATAAGCACAGGTAAACAACATGCGGTCTTATCGCTAAAAGGCAACCTTTGGGTTGCGAAAATTAAAAAAATTACATTGTCAGTAATCGTCGCGCTGGTAGTGGTACTGGATAAAAATAATGGTACGAAAGTGTGATCAAGAAAACAATAAATGTGATAATTAAGGTAAGTAGGTAAATTGAAGAAAATTTAAAGTTTGATAATCACTGCTGTTTTTTAAATAGGTAAACATCTGATTGTTTCTGGTCCGATCTTTACCTGGAAGGGTCAAGATCGGATATCGGTCTACAGCAGTGCTAGGTCTGTTAACACAATTACAAAAACAAACACAGTTTCATCACAATACGCAAAATAAATTACAGAGCGAAGATCGGATAGAAGGAAGAATTCGCGAAATTTACCTTGCTCTCTGTGATTGCACATAGCACAAGCCCGACTCCCTGAGCGACGCGGGGACACTGACAGTCGAGGCGCAATGAAATGGCGTCTTACACAATGTTGTCAACATTAAAAAATAAAGCCAAATTAGGGGGAAATGAATGTCCTACGTTCTTCACCCGCATCCGGTATTTACCCAACATACCTTAATCGTTGAACCGCCGCATTTCAAAATGGCCCTTATTTTGATATCGGCTAGCCGTAATGTAATACGGCGGATTATACAATACGACTACGATACTTATATATAAATCCCCTCGTCAATGTAATTTCATTAAATTTGCTATCTGTGGCAAACATCAAAGTAGTTATCTTTTACTTGTGACGCACAAGTGTGAGCAATGTAAAATACTACTTATATTTCTAAAAAAAATTGCCTACTACGTAATAAAAGAAAATGTGATTATTAAATTATAATACGAAAGGTGGTCAAATCGCAAAATGCTGTCGTTTTATTTAAAATAATGAAATAATTAGACCAGTTCCGAAAGTACCGGGAAATCCCAGTTCTTTAAAACAGTACCGGTGCAATCCCTAATAAGGATGTTATGCCCATCACTATTCCTTCTGTGTACGTATATTTAGAAACTGTCTCCGCCTCCAATTCGTGCGATAAGGACAACTGCAGCTCGGACCGAAATTCACTCTCAAAAAACTCAAAAATCGAGGTTTCGCTCTCGACTGTTTCCTCCTCCAAAACGCAACTAATCATTATGAAATTTTGGAAATTGCAAGAGGAAGAAATAATCTATGCCGCTATGTTTTGATTTTTTGGATATTTTTTGTCATATTTGTATACTGTGCCTTTTTTTACAGCCAATTCAATTTAGCCGTTTTTGCGATTTTCGAGGCGCTGTATCTTTCTTCAAAATAAAATAATCCAAAAAAGCAAAACATAGCGGCACAGATATTGATGATATTGATCTTATTTGAAAAAATCACTGCTCTAGGTTAAAAATCCAGGGAGGAATCAGTCGAGAGCGTTTGTATGGAAAAATCGCAACTAGGAATTCCTCTTAAATGTTCAACACAGTAACGTAATATGCTAATTTTCGCACTATTGCTATAAAGTAGCACCATATGTACAATAAATAACTATTACTTATCATTATATGTAAATGTACTTTCTTGGGCCATTAAAACATTTCAATTAAACCCGATTAAACTGTATCAAAATACCAGAAAAAAAAGTAAAACAACAAAACAAGTTCATTATCCAATCCAGCTGCAGCGAACTGTCCACTCAAGCGCATAATCCATTACATAACCTTCTTTTTGTTGATCTAGCCGATTAGGGAGGTCACTGCGCATCCTTGAATGCGGGTCAACCGATGAAAAACTACAATGTCCGTTATACATTGCTGGTTTTGTACTATTTAATGCGTATAGATACAATAAAGACGGTTCAATGTATTATGTGTCTAGTCGAGTGCATCGAATCGTGAAATTTTAATAGTCGATTTACTGTTATTGGAATGTGATATTTTAATGTTATTAAGTTTTTTTGTGTAGTTTTTTGTTTCGATAGACTTATTTTATTGAATCAGTTACTTATTCATGATACGTTTTTGTTTGTTTATTTTATATTGTATTTCAATTGGTTTACTTGGTTTGGTTGTTAGTTTTCAAGATAGTTAGCAAATGTCTTGAATACTTTTTTTGTTGGCATCATCATAATTTTTAGGAGCAATTCCTGAGCAACTTTTCAAATCTCGAATTTTTGAAGCTATGTTTCTGTCGCGCTGCGGTGGGCGGGAGCGGGAGCTATCTAAGTGTGAGTGCGCACACACAGACGCGAGACTCGAGCGCTCGCTCATTGCGCGCCGTTGCGTCGACATGTCGACGTCGCCCGCGAGCCGGACGGAATTCATCCTGCGCTGCCCGAAGCAAGTTGTTTTTGGTCTCATATCACAGATCTCATATTTTGATCACATAATATTGTTTTTCATTTTTATATTATACTGTATCTATTAATTACCATATAGGTAAAAACTGCAAAAAAGAATGATGTCCCTGCTTCGGTCGTCGTCGTACAGTCAAGTGCAAAAATATGTATCGAAAGAATCTTCTCATAAATATGGTACTACGCTCTTATTACACTGGTATAAGATGCTATGAGACATATTTTTGAGTAAGATGTGTACACCCATATTTTTACACTTGACTGTACCTATCCGTGACAGTAAGTTGGGTGTTATCATGGTGTGTTGTGAAATTTTGTAAGTAGGTATAAATATATGGTTAAACTACAATCTATTTAATTTGTAGTACGATGGGGCTAAACTTGGGTCGCCTTATTGAAGAACCTATCGCAATGACAATCTGAGTAAAGTATGTTGGGGTAATGCCGGACAATTTTGGGACCAATTGAGAGAACTCGTGAAAAAACGTTTATTCAAGATCTCAGCACATGACAGATTCTTGAAGTACGCAGCAAATCGTTAAATGATAACCGTAGATTCGGCCTGAATTTTGGTAATCTTCAATATAGAACGGTTTCAGTTTTGTACCTGTGTAAAGATGAGACATACTTTTTTTAGGGTAACGAGTGTTTTGCCATCAAGGGAGAACATCGGATGGTGAAAAAAAGTTGCTTCTAATGGAAAGAGAATAAGATATCACAAAGAAATAGGTCCGGTTTCTACCCTTCTCGAATGTATATAAATTGCAGCCACCAATAATTATAAAACTTAAGTGTTGTTTTTATTTCGTATTTTTGAATCCGATCTTAACCCTGATACAAAAATTGGTAAAATTGTGGCTCTCAAACTTTGATACCTATGTCAGAAGGAAATTGTGGCTCTCCAACTTTGATACCTAATAATATAAGGCAATTTGATATGTAAACAATGTGCTAAGAAACCTCTTATTGTAAGGTTTACCCGAAGTAATAAAATAAGAAAAACGACTAAAATAATAGATAGGTTTCGAAGTTTTGACAATTTAAGATCTCGTGAACTGTACAGGTTTAGTGAAAGTGTAAATGTATTGTTTATTGAAAGGAATGTACTGGAAGATATTGCGTGCTTAAGTAGGAGGGACAAAAATCGAAATAAAAAAATAATCGTGCCCAGTCATTTTTAATGAAGGTCGCCAAAAAAATAAGAATCAAACTTAGAAATCAAAAAGACTAAGTAGTTCTTTAAAAAGGTCAAGGTCATTGAGAGCCCATCTTGAAGTATGGAAAATAAGTAAAATTGCGATTTTGTTTGTATAATTTTGAAATTATATATATAGTTGATATACAACCATTTTTTTTATAAAATGTAAGAATCGTATGTAAAGAGTAAAGTAAATATATAGGAAAAGGGAGCCCTCTTGAAGCATTTTAAGGAAACTAATTTCGAAGCCCTATCTCTATTTTGTATCCGAAACTAGCTATGTATGTATGCGTGCACATATACATATGCATCTGTATGTGTAGGTACTTTATTGCAAAAAAATTGCTCATTTGCTATCTATTTTACTCGATTTTGTTATAAAATTCAACATGTTTCATCATCCCTATACAATATAAATAATCTTTATTGCACACCTCAATAAAAGAAAACAGAAACATAAGCACAGGTAAACAACATGCGGTCTTATCGCTAAAAAGCGATCTCTTCCAGGCTACCTTTGAATTGCGGAAGTTGAAAAAATGACATTGTCCGTAAGTAGGTGTACATACACATACAATATACATACATACAAAATAGACTCCCAAAATCTCTTCCTTTTGATTTACCGTCGCGTTGGTAGTGGTACTGGATAAAAATAATGGTACGAAAGTGTGATCAAGAAAACAATATATGTGATAATTAAGTAGGTCAGTAGGTAAATTGAAGAAAATTTAAAGTTTGACAATCACTGCTGTTTTTTAAATAGGTAAAGATCGGGTTGTTTCTCTCGGATCTTTACCTGGAAAGGTCAAGATCGGATATCGGTCTGCAGCAGTCCTAGGTCTGTTTTGATTGGATAGTTATATAAAAAATATCGAAAAAGAAATGGCAGTCGAGGCGCAATGAAATGGCATCTTACACAATGTTGCCAACATTAAAAAAATAAAGCCAAATTAGGGAGACATGAATGTCCTACGTTCTTCACCCGCATCCGGTATTTACCTAACATACCTACCTTAATCGTTGAACCGCCGCATTTCAAAATGGCCCTTATTTTGATATCGGCTAGCCGTATTGTAATACGGTGGATTATACAATACGACTGCGATACTTATATATAAATCCCCTCGTTAATGTAATTTCATTTTTGCTATCTAGTGGCAAACATCAAAGTAGTTATCTTTTACTTGTGACGCACAAGTGTGAGCAATGTAAAATACTATAAGTATTTCTAAAAAAAATTGCCTTAATTATTGTGATTATACGTAGTAAAAGAAATTGTGATTAATTGATTATTAAATTCGCAAAATGCTGTCGTTTTATTTAAAATAATGAAATAATTAGACCAGTTCCGAAAGTACCGGGAAATCCCTGTTCCTATTTCCACCAGTACCGAAAATCCCGGTTCTTTAAAACAGTACCGGTTCTGCAATCCCTAAAAAGGATGTTATGCCCATCACTATTCCTTCCGTGTACGTATATTTATAAACTGTCTCCGCCTCCAATTCGTGCGATAAGGACAACTGCAGCTCGGACTAAAATTGACTCGCAAAAAACTCAAAAATCGAGGTTTCGCTCTCGACTGTTTCCTCCTCCAAAACGCAACCAATCATTATGAAATTTTGGAAATTGCAAGAGGAAGAAATAATCTATGCCGCTATGTTTTGATTTTTTGGATATTTCTTGTCATATTTGTATACTGTGCCTTTTTTTACAGCCAATTCAATTGAGCCGTTTTTGCGATTTTTGAGGCGCTGTAAGTTTCTTCAAAATAAAATAATCCAAAAAAGCAAAACATAGCGGCACAGATATTGATGATATTGATCTTATTTCAAAAAATCATTGCTCTAGGTTCAAAATCCAGGGAGGAAACAGTCGAGAGCGTTTGTATGGAAAAATCACCACTAGGAATTCCTCTTAGGGTTCCGTACGGTAGAGTCTGTTCGGAAAGAGAAGAGTCGTGGAATGTATTGGGCTCCATACATTCCACGACTTCTCTTTCCGAACAGACTCTAAATAACTCTATAAAAATGAACTCTTCTGGTGCGAGTCTGTTAATCACATCGCCTAAATATGTTGAGAACTACTTATACTGCCGATTTGAAATTTAGGTAGTTAAGTAGTTGTGCCCAGCAGTGGGACGTATATAGGCTAATTTTTTAAAGTGTTTTTATAAAGTTCAGTTTAGTGTTGAAATGCTTCCGAAACAGCATTCACTCTAAGGAACATTTTTGCTTGAAATAACACAAATACAAAAAATCATAGAAAATAATGTAATTTGTTCTTAGTAGATTTTTGCAACCAAACATCTATAAAGTAGAAAAAGTATTGTACCTGTACAATAGTGATATAATCAAGATTTTCAATCTCGTACCCTACTTAGGCAACTCAGCAAGCTTCGTTGCCTAAACACGGTGCTCGACTGAAAAGCTCTCTATCATCACATATCAATTACATTATTTTTCTAAATTTGAAACGTAATAAATATAAGAGCCTCGGTAGAGAGTACCATTTTGTATCATTTGGCGTTGAAACTCTAGGTCCATGGGGTCCCAGCGCGCACAAGTTTTTTGGAGAAATCGCAAAACGTCTGGTTGACGTAAATGGTGACCGAAGAGCTGGCGGCTTCCTCGCACAACGTATCAATATTGCGATACAACGAGGAAATGCCGCCAGCATCCTTGGTACAATGCCTCAAGGGCCTATTTTAAATATAAACTAGTTATAGTAATCATCTGTATATATCCATTACGTATATTGTTATTGTAAATAAAGTATATTCATCAACATTTATTAAGTTGGTAATTTACCTATATTTATTTCGGTTTTATTTCGATTAAGATATTTGTCAACATTAATACAAATGAGAATTACACAACGCAGTTGCAGAAACATGGTTTACATTTACGATTTACATAATATCTGGTCCGGTTTTGATCTCGTACTACAAGTATTTTCTAATTATCGACATATTCAGCTTTCTAACTGGCGTTCCCACACATGTAACGAAATCTAAATTAGCATGTGAAAATTAGTAAAAAGCTTGTTTTATGGCTCCTCTTCACGATGGCCCAGCGCTGGACCAGCGAGATGGCCATGCGATGGTTATGGCACCTCTACAGTCTCTACACAATGTCCCAGGCTGGACGTGGCCACGTGTAAATGCGTACGCGCCATCACGGGCCCACTATCTTTGATGTGCGAACGAAAAACCGACACTGTGGCCATCCTATAGCCATCCCGCCGCGCCATAAGCCATCCGACAGAACTACACTCTCTACACACTGGCCTATCTTAATGGGCCAGTATGATGGCCCATCGTGTTTTATATATAATTATAAAACTAACTCTCGCATTTTGTACACACATTTAGTGCTTAAAACAGGTCTAACACGATAGCATTTCAATATTTTTGCTTATGCGTCGTATAAGATAAAAATAATAAAATTATATCCTCATCGATCTAATTTATCGATACTCTCGGATAGATTCGGATAAGGTCGATAAAGTAACGTCAAAATGTTGGATAAGATAAAAATACTGAATGTATAGAGTCTGGCTACCGAAATATTACACAAATTTTTGGCGGGAAATTATAAAAATCTTGGGCTGGTCACACTTTGTATAATAGGAATTATAGTTTTGATATTAGAACATATTTTTGATCTGTGCACACGTGTAAAGGTACTTAAGGAAATCAGTTACATATACGTTGACGTGCACCCAAAGTCAGCTCACATAATATCTACCACTATGTAAAATACAAAGACATATATAGACAAGTGTCGCCAAGATATTTTTATTTTACTTTTTTTGTAATTCGAGACTTTATACATACAGTTTGAATTGATATTTTCAGTTGATTGTATTTTATAATTATTGATGTTTTTTTGCTTGTATGTAAATCCATGTTGACGTGTAAAAGTGCCCTTGTGGCCTATTTGCTGAATAAATGTTGAATATGAAGTTAAAGTTAGAATAAATTGGTTTATACCTTCATGATCTCGAAAGAAGAGAGAGGAGATAACATATTTGTAAACAAGTTTATTGTTTGATATATATAATAGGTATAACGATATATTACTACAATAGATAATTACGTGTCGTTGATTGATTTCATACTTTTGCTAAACATATATTATAATGCGTATTATCTAAACAATAACAAAAAATGCACGCACACTCACCGGGCAACACGCACAGACATATGCAGAGAGTTTTAAAATGCACGCACACTCACCGGGCAAAACGCACAGACATATGCAGAGAGTTTTAAAATGCACGCACACTCACCGGGCAAAACGCACAGACATATGCAGAGAGTTTTAAAGTGCACGCACACTCACCGGGCACAACGCACAGACATATGCAGAGAGTTTTAAAATGCACGCACACTCACCGGGCAAAACGCACAGACTTAAGGTCTTAGCACATTGTTACAACTCAACAGCCACTCGACTCAAAATTAAATATTGAAATTAAAGCCTTATCTTGTATGTCCTATAGTACAATGTTTAAAATTTAGAACTGTCGGGTGGTCTACGCGTCGTCCACTCGTCGTCCACTAAGGTGAACCAAAAGTGAGTTGAGTTGGTGTGGAATTGGTATAGTGTGCGAAGACCTATATGCAGAGAGTTTTAAAATGCACGCACACTCACCGGGCACAACGCACAGACATATACAGAGAGTTTTAAAATGCACGCACACTCACCGGGCAAAACGCACAGCCATATGCAGAGAGTTTTAAAAGAATCGGTTGCTTATAAGATGTAGAGGGAGGGAAGGGAATGAATGTCAAATTTAGTATAAATTTCTCATTCAAATGACCTTTTTGACAATCTGCATTAAAGCAGCAGTATTGCAGCGCGACATCACTGCCGACTGCATTGCTGCCGCAATGTGAGTAATAACCCTCACGTGATGACTAAAATACACGAATTTATAGTTAGTATTACCTTCCCAAAGAAATAATTGAGGCAAACATACACAAAATTTGTTAAGAAAGGGGACGGCCGCTTCTCCATACTCACTTGGTCCCCATTTTCCTCTCTGAATATTGAGATTATGGTTAATATTTTACAGTACATATGGTGCTACTTTTCCGCACTAGTGCGTAAATTAGCACATCATGTAACTATGTCGAAAATTTAAAGGGTCATATGTACTGTAAAACGTTGTACGATACATGTGCGAATAGGTTATTCGCAACTTGTGTCGGTTTAAAACACTCCCTTCGGTCGTGTTTAAATTTATCGCCACTCGTTACGAATTTCCTATTTTTTGCACTCGTATCGCAATAGTCTTAAAACCTACCTAAATAAAATCTACCTAATTAGAGCACAGTTTTTATTCTTCGCAAGAGTTTTTCAATGTAAAAAAGTATCTGCCGCCAAAACGCGTAAAGCGAAGGGCAAGGGCACTACCTACCTTTTCTCGAAGCGCTTTGTCGTTTTTAGGGTTCCGTACCCAAGGGGTAAAACGGGACCCTATTACTAAGACTCCGCTGTCCGTCCGTCCGTCCGTCTGTCACCAAGCTGTATCTCATGAACTGTGATAGTTAATAAATACTTGAAATTTTCACAGATGATATATTTCTGTTGCCGCTATAATAACAAATATAAAAAATATAATAAAATAAATATTTATGGGGGCTCCCATACAACAAACGTGATTTTTTGCCGTTTTTTGCGTAATGGTACGGATCCCTTCATGCGCGAGTCCGACTCGCACTTAGCCGATTTTTTTTATATAAATTTATAAAATTTTGATACACAAAAATCTCGTGATATAATGTCCATAGTGGACTTATTAAGCACAAAAATTTTCAATTGCATAGTACTACTCCTACAAGAAGTATTGTATAAAAACCGGACAAGTGCGATTCGGACTCGCCCACCGAGGGTTCCGTACTTTTTAGTATTTGTTGTTATAGCGGCAACAGAAATACATCATCTGTGAAAATTTCAACTGTCTAGCTTTCACGATTCATGAGATACAGCCTGGTGACAGACGGACGGACGGACAGCGGAGTCTTAGTAATAGGGTCCCGTTTCACCCTTGGATACGGAACCCTGATAAAAAATAATCAAGATTGAATACATTTTTCACCTTACGTCCATGTAAGGTAGAGAAACAGTCAAGCCACATATTTTGACTAAGGAGTAGAGTTTGTGAAGTTAGGGCATGTAGAGTTTTTTATAGTGCGAGCCGTATATGGTCTCGTCTTGGCTACATTTTACAGAAAAATGTTTTTAATAGGATTATTAATATTCTAAAACACTATAAGTATTTTTAACTATAACATATGGTAATAATGTTAGGAATAATTGAAAGATTTATGTAACACTGTTTTAAATAAATAAATAAATAAATATTAGTGGACATTATTACACAAATTGACTAAGTCCCACATTAAGCTCAATAAGGCTTGTGTTGAGGGTACCTAGACAACGATATATATAATATATAAATATTTATAAATACTTTAATACATAGAAAATACCCATGACTCAGGAACAAATATCACTGCTCATCACACGAATAAATGCCCTTACCAGGATTTGAACCCGGAACCATCAGCTTCGTAGGCAGGGTCACTACCCACTAGGCCAAACCGGTCGTCGATAATGTATTGCAAACACTTGTAGGGTGTCATGGTGTAATGGAACTATTGTACCTAGTGGACCTGTACACCAACAATAAAGATTCTATTCTATTCAACAAAATATCAATATGGATGTTGCTAATTTTTACCATTGCAGCAACAATGCAGTCGGCGGTAATATCGCACTGCAGTGCATGATGAATAGTTCTGCCATTCTCGGCAACGTTCTCTACTTACAATAGGGAATATTCTCGAGCACGTTTCCCATACAAAACGGAGAACATATTGATTTAAACCAACACGATTTTCGTTCATAGTTTTAAAACGAATACGGGACTTAATCGCGTAAACTTACGTTTATTTTATGGCCTGACGTTTCGAAGGTGACGTTACGAACGTGAAGATCAAGTGCGGGTAGTTCGCAAAACCCGCGCGGCAAGATGTTGATACAATTCCTCGCCAGTCTGCCTGTGACCACTAGCGTAACGTCACGTTCGAAACGTCAGGCCATATAATAAACGTAAGTTTACGCGATTAAGTCCTGTATTCGTTTTAAAACTAAAAACGGAGAACGTTCTCGAAAACAGCACAACTCTAATGGTGAATCAGTACTGTGCCCAGTACCAAGTAATAATATTGACTGAGATATCCTCAAAAAGGAGCCCTTTCGGCCGGCGTCGTGAAATGTCGGCCCTTCACATTTTGCTCCAAATTGCCACTCCGTGAATTGGTGATTATAGTAATACTGTTTTATTAAGCTATATCGATTTCCGGGATATTAATAGTAGGATTTATAATAAAGCAATTTCCTTAGTTATGCAAAAGCTTATACGATATCGGATCACTTAATTAAATATTTTATAAATCTAACATGCGTGGGACATGCATATTTTTGAAAAGTCGAAGTGACGTTAGAGGTTTTTATTTTTAGTGACTTTTCAACTCAGTTTCGACTCTTAATTTTTTTTTTTACAGAAGTAAAATAAATACAGAATTAATTACGAAAACGTGTAAGTAATTAGTCTTATTATGTACATACTCGTAACTGTTGTGTTAAAGTTGCAAAAATGCGATAAAAAGGTGTTAATCAAAATAGGTATATTTTTTTAGATTATACATGTTTTTTGATAGCATTGGCCTCTTGGGCAAGCTTTGTTCTTCAGAGATCTTGTTAAAAGGCTTTAGGGTCATCCATTAATTACATCACACGAATTTCTAGGTTTTTTGACCCCCCCTCCTTGTCACACTTGGTCACATTTGGCAAACCCCTCCGCCCCTGGTGTGACGTCACATTTTTCGTATTTTTTTCTTTCAACAAAATCGGCGAATCGAGTTTGTTACTATTAATATTTTATCAAACTATTTTGGACAAAACCAATATTAGTAATTATAACACAAAACCCACTAGGAAAGAAAATGAATCGTATAAAACGATTATCGTTTTAAAAACTCGTTATTTAACTGTACAGCGAATAATTTTTTTTAAATAAATACTGGTGAAGTTAAAGTGACGTCACAAAGTTTGTGACTCCCCCTCCCCCTTGTCACAACATGTCACATTTTCTTGACCGCCTCCCTCCCCCTAAACGTGTGATGTAATTAATGGATGATCCCTTTACGATATGAACTGCTTACAATAAATAAACAAATAGCATACAATCGCTAGCATATGCTCGACGCTGCACTAGTCACCGACATGGGCACTTTATTTCATGGAAATATAGGTTAAATTTGAACAACGAAGATTTTTCTGTATTCGAACTTAATCCTTGTCACTTTGACATAAAGTGCCCATGTCGAGTACTAGTGCAGCGTCGAGCACTAGTACTTCTACCTATGTCATCGTGGTATTTGACCAAACACTTTCACAGTGATCGTCCGAACGTGTCCGAACTATAGAGCCATCTAGACAACTGACCATTCCTAACTCTTATTCCAACGACTTAAGATTTAAAAATAGTCAAAGTGTTTTGCTATAGTACATGCAAACCGAACTGACAACCGGGGTCGTAAAACTTCTCATTCACTCTCGCGTCGCCGTAGGTAGAGTGAGAGAGACAGTGATATGACCCCGGTACTCAGTTTGGTTTTCGCCTACTATAGAACAAAGCCTCCTTGTTCTGTCAACAAATGAACATCGTGATATGAAAATCAGCTTAATCGCAAGCAAATATCTTCCTAATGTCTTTTGTGATAACATCTATTATTCATTGGAACGAATATGATGCCTCAATCAATAGATAAAGGGAAAGTAAACATTATTTGTTTGTAAAGTTTATCGAGTCCAGTTAGGCTTTTCGTTTTTTTTTTACAATATTAAGCCACACTTCATTTTTTTAAAGGACTGCGTTTCACAGCCAAAGATAAATAAAACTTTGAAATTTTATCTCTTCTAAGAACTCCGATTTTAAACAACTATATACATAAGAAACCTATATCTTTGACGACCGGTCTGGACTAGTGGGTAGTGACCCTACCTATATAGCCAATGGTCCTGGGTTCAAATCCCGGTAAGGGCATTTATTTGTGTGGTGAGCACAGATATTTGTTCCCGAGTCGTGGAAGTTTTATATGTATTATATTGCATATATCGTTGTCTGAGTAGGTACCCACAACACAAGCTTTCTTGGCTTACCGTAGGACTTACTCAATTTGTGTAAGAATGTCTCTGTAACATTTATTTATTATTATTATATTTATCTGGATTCGGAAAAAGAAACCAGGTCCAGTAGGGCTAAGATGGTCGGCTTTTTATCATTTGTCACCATGGCTGTCACGTTCTAACAAATATGTAAGCGCGAAAGTGACGGACATAGTGACAAGTGATAAAAATGGAACCATAATACCGCCGCAGGTGAACAACGCGTCAAAAGTATTTGCGACCCTGCGGTGGCAGCATGGTTCCATTTTTATCACTTGTCACTATGCCCGTCACTTTCGCGCTTACTTACTTGTTAGAACGTGACAGATGACAAAAAACCGACCATCTTAGCCCTACTGAAATACTTTATCAAATAAATCAAATTTAAAAATCCTTATATTTCGCGTTTAAAAGTTTAAGTAGCAGTCTAATTATTCGAAATATTACAGATATATACTTTTCCTGCTGAATACACCTTCCTTAAACTGCTAGAATCAATATTTCAGCCACACCTATCGGCCTTCGGAATGGTTTCACTTTCCACCCAGGCGTGGGCGTGGGACCCACCGGCTTCGCATACATCTTTATGCTAATATTGGTTTAACTTTTACCAGGAGGACGGAAAACAGAAAAAACAAGTGGTCATTGCGTAAATAATTAAAAAAGAGCGTCTCGTATATGTCAAATTCAAATACATATGGAACGTCAACTTGTTGCCGTCTTGCAAAATATACACAAAAGCAAAGTTTAAGCAATTTATAACAAAATGTTAATAATTTCACAAAGTCTAAGTAAAGTATTGGATAGCTAATTAACAAATAAATTAATAGGCAAAACTAAGCACTTTATCTCCCAGTTAAGCTTATTTGAAGATTGTGAAACGCCAACGATGACTTTATTCGTCAGATAAGGACTTACAGGATACTTATTCAGGACTTTACTTGGACAGGCCGTAAACATCTCATATTTTTAATCTCAGTATCTCTATATACTAATACTACTCTTTGATTCATGCATTGTCATCAGATAACACAAGCATGTCAGATATGATGTCAACATGTTACTTTCGAACTGGGCCAATACTTGTCATTGACCTAAACACACATATCAGTTCGAACTGACGTGTAAAGAACACAAAGTTGTTGACAAGGGGACAACTATGGCATTTTTTAAAGTGCGTTTTTTAAATGTTAAAAAAAATTCTATGAATAATATAAACGGGAAATTTTCTAATATCCATGTTTGTTATATTTTACCAAACAAATTACAGTAGAGAAGCGTGGGCGACTTTGACGCCTTCCTTTACAACTTGCCGGAGGAAGCACAAAATCGGGAGTTATGGAGAACCATGGGAGTTTGCCCAGCAGTGGAACACACAAATAGGCTAAGAAAAAAGAAGCTACGTCCAAAAGGTATAGGGGCACTGTGAATGTCATCTTGCTTTGTCTGGTAGGACACAGCAGCGGATGTCATTCCAGATCTACAGCAGAGCCCAACTGGGGAAGTACTTCCACCTTACAGAAAACCGCAGCCAAATAACACTAGATCCTACTCATAGTGTTGTGTTTGACAGAACTAAAAGATTATATATTTTATCAAATTCTCCTTACAGGAGTAGGTGTGTATCCAAGAGTAAAAATCCTGTATAATTAATACATACATTAAGATAAAAAACACACGAGAACCGATTGACACCTCACTATCGCTGTAATTATACTCAAAAATAAAGTTAGTTAGCTTAAACAAACCATTCTCCACAAACAGCACCCGGTTCACGAGTATGACGCGTATCTCAGCCATCGCCTCCCTCAACCTTCATTTGGGAAAGTTTGAAAATACATTCATTCATGAAATAATTAAGGAAGTTTTATTTACTCATTACGACCTAAAAAAGACTGGAGAAAGAGCTTGGATGAGGGTTGGAAGAAACAGACCAGAATGGAAGACTTTGGAAGAGGCCTACGTCAAGGGACGAGTTGGAGTTTCCGATCGAAATGATAAATAATAAACTTATAAATGTAAACACTTTAATAATAAAGGCTATTTTTATTTATTTTATTTATTTACTTACTCATTGTGTATGAGTATTACCTAGATAAGAAAAATATAAAGTTTAATATTCAAGTAGGCATATTACAATGCGCTTATGAACGTCAAATAAAGCTACACCGGCTCTAACCCTACACCTCTGACCCGAGAAGATTTAAATCCCTCAAATGGAGAAGGGTATCCCAATATGGACCGGCAAGAAACTCGGCGGGACATATCTTTTCAAAACATTACACCTTATAATTAACATGCATTTAATAAGAAAAAAAAAATACAATTTAGATGAATATTTTTTTTATTTTTATTAATTTAGAATATTATAGAAATCATGCAATTACATACAGTAGCTATTTTTTATCCTTCGTTTTTATACTATTTATGATTTGGACTTCACCAAGACAAACAAACCCGTTCGTTCTCTCACCTCACTCATCTGCATTTTTATATATCACGAACTTGGCCTGTTTCCACGCTGTTTGGGTGGGTTTCACTTTCTAGCCGTATACCATTAATGTTATCAGCATTTCGCTATTATTTGTATAACATTCCGGATTGACTGGTTGTTACTTTTTACGCTTTTATTTTTAGTAAAATCACGTTAGTTAGTGCTTAGTTAGTGCTTCTGGGCATTTTCCGCAAATCGACAACCATTGTGCCTATTTTGCGTGAAACGAGGTAGCGCTACTCTAACCACCCCAGCTCCTCCACGAAGCTTAGCAAAGTTTTCAGGTTGCTAATTGCCTCTCCTAGTGTGCACGGAGTCCCTAGGTATTTGTTCCTGTATACTTCTACCTGTTTGCAGTCTAGGAGAACATGTCGTTAGTTAGAGCTAGTTTATATAGTTAAATAATGTTCTTCCTCGCGTTGTCCCGGCATTGGCAAGGCGGGAGCCTGGGGTTCGCTTGACAACTAATCCCAAGATTTGACAGGCACTAGTTTTTACGAAAGCGACTGCCATCTGACCTTCCAACCCAGAGGGTAAACTAGGCCTTATTGGGATTAGTCCAGTTTCCTCACGATGTTTTCCTTCACCGAAAAGCGACTGGTAAATATCAAATGATATTTCGTGCATAAGTTCTGAAAAACTCATTGGTACGAGCCAGGGTTTGAACCCGCGACCTCCGGATTGCAAGTCGCACGCTCTTACCGCTAGGCCAAAGCGCTTCCAGTTTAAGATTTCCTCTTTATCTTTAAAATCATATACCTATAAGTTTTTTTGGAAATAAGTGGACTTCAATGTTTTTTTCAATGCTAAGCACTATGCGGATCCATGATGGTCGCGCTATTATCGTCATGGTGGCCGTCACGTTCTACTTAGTAAAAGTATTTACTTGAGTGATAATTGACACGATAGACGATAAAAGAGTAACCATCCTAAGCCTACTGAATATTTTGAATTAGATTCCGTTTCGCCGGATTCCTGTTTCGTCGGATCCGAGAATCAGACGAAACAAGAATCCGGCAAATCGGAACTAACCATATTTTGGACTCCATGATGGTAACTTAAATTCCCAATATTATCCAGCTGTAATTTTGCATTCATAATCGAACATATCACTGAACGCGTCTGATGATTTAAGATTAACTTATCACTAATGAATCTCCGCTTTCGACAGCCGTAAGTAAATAATTTAAAGCAGGCACTTCTAAGACAAGAATCTCCGGTATTTAATAAAACAAACAAATAATCCAATAGATCGTCTAGAGAAATCTGTCCAACCAAGTCCTCCACAACGTGCACAAAATTCTGTGACGTAATACCAAAGGCATTAGTAACAGAATCGCGTGAAAAATAAGTCACATACGAGTCATTTTAGCTCTCTATACTTAAATCAAACACTCGCTACACGCGAATACATAGTGTGCTCTCAGTCACACATATCCGCCGTAGGTAGGTCTGACAGAGAGCATACTACGCGCAATACAACTATAGCGCAGAAATGTCGATATTTACAACTTCCTGCGCCATCTGCCGGGAAAGCGTCGGCACTATCGTAAAATCTAGGCTAGATGCCACCTGCTCGCATATTTTGCAACCCACGCTTTACGCTGGTGCTGGTGAGACAATTTTTTAAGTTGATATTAGATTCTGAGCAACGGAATCGTAACTGAATGCGTTTTTTTTATACTACGTCGGTGGCAATCAAGCATACGGCCCACCTGATGGTAAGCAGTCTCCGCAGCCTATGCACGCCTGCAACTCCAGAGGAGTTACATGCGCGTTGCCGACCACCCTCCCACCCACCCTCCTCTCGTTGAGCTCTGGCAACCTTACTCACCGGCAGGAACACAATACTATGAGTAGGGTCTAGTAGGGTTTACTGAGTATTTCCTTTACCTAATTCAATTTGAAAACTAAAATTCAAATGCGTATTATGATATTTATGAGACTTTCGGCCCGATTCCAAGAATGAGATACGATAACGATAAGTTCTGGTTTAGATAAGTTCTCATTTAGATATAGTTTGCATGTCGTATAATTGACAGAAGCAGCTCGATTCGGGCAACCAATGTCACACGTTAGAAATATCGTAGAAAGATCTTGTTGGGATCACAGCGGAATCGAAATAAACGTCAATTTTGACATGTCGTTTAGTTATCGATCTTTTAAAGATCTTTCCAAGATCTTAAACGTGTCTTATTCATTCTCCGAATCGGGCCGTTTGCTTTAAATTGAACAATGGGTAAATCATGACTAATATAGCAGTCTAATGGCCTGGCTGGTACTCTAGTCAGCCATAAGCCAATAGTCAAGTAAGCAACCTTTGCCTGACGAGATACCCTTTTATACAAAGTAGGTGTTTCCCAAATCTCCCGTCTTGAAGATATTGGAGAACGCGTGAAACAAAAACCGGCTAAGTGCGATTCGGACTCGCGCACGAAGGGTTTCGTACCATTACGCAAAAAACGGCAATAAAATCACTTTTGTTGTACGGGAGCCCGACTTAAATATTTATTTTATTCTGTTTTTAGTATTTGTTGTTATAGCGGCAACGGAAATACATCATCTGTGAACATTTCAACCGTATAGCTATCACGGTTCTTGAGATACAGCTTGGTAACATACAGACAGACGGACAGTGGAGTCTTAGTAATCAGCGTTTTAAAAATGATATATTTCAACCAAATCCTGTATATAACACTTTTAAACAGCTTAAAATTAAATATTTCGTTCCTAAATAAATATTATATGACACGCTTACACAGATTGACTAAGTTCCAGAGAGAAGGCTTGTGTTGTGGGTACTCAGACAACGATATTAAATACATAGATAACACCCATGACCCAGGAACAAATATCTGTGCTCATCACACAAATATATGCCCCTTCCGGGTTTCGAACCCAGGACCATCGGCTTCATAGGCTGGGTCACTACCCACTAGGCCAGACCGTAATATAATGGATCCTGTTCCTAAGTAATAGAATTAATTAAGATTTCAATATATAACCTTCACCATGGTTTTGGTTACCTTACACTGGTATATCCCCAAGACCATACTCGTACCTATAGGTGTACAATGTACCTACCTCTACCTCTATCCATACAGTGTAACCATCCTAGGGGCGCACAACGGACACAACCCAGTCCTACCCATATAAAGCTACCATCAGAAAGCTATCCTTTTACGAACGAATCTCTTGGGAAAGTTTTCACTTTCTGCGTCGTAAATTAAACTGATGCCATGTGCATTACGGGTTTCTAAAGATATAACATGATTATTCAAGTGGCTTTGGATTTTCACCATATTTGCTTTATGTGGGTTAAACAGTTTATTTGATAGGAAATTCCATTCAAAGTTAAGAATTATGAGAAATTGAAGAGAGTAGGAATTTGTGTGATTTGGAAGAAAACTTGAATATGTTTTGTGAAATTTTTAAATGCATATTTTTTTTAAGCCTTTGTTTGCTTTGCTTTAAATAAATAAATAAATATTATAGGTCATTTTTACACCAATTGACTAAAGTCCAACAGTCAGCTCAATATAAGGCTTGTGTTATGGGTACTTAGACAACGATAACATATCCAATCCATGTTCATCACACGAATAAAGCCCTTACCAGGATTAGAACCCGGGACCATAGGCTTCATAGGAAGGGTCACTACCCACTAGGCTAGACCGGTCGTCAAAACTAAACTACTTAACCTTTAACTAGCCTATTTTTGAAATGCCTATAATACTTAGTATGCAGATGGGTATTATATTGAGTACGTACATTTAAGTTTCAAAAATAGTTCGTAAAAGGGCCGATTTTTTATTTGTTGTCTTTCTTTTTAGTTTTTTAAGGTTCCGTACCTCAAAAAGAAAAAACGGAACCCTTATAGGATCACTTTGTTGTCCGTCTGTCTGTCCCTTTATCTCAGGAACGCGTGGAAGTAACAAGTTGAAATTAAAACCATATGCTTACTCATACGAGTATATGATGCTGGAAGGGATAATAAGTAGACCCAGAGTCCAAAGACCTGTGGAAACCAGTCCCCATCACTTTTCCCGCGCAAAAACCGATTGTTACTACATTTGAAAGTTCTGGACAACGCAATCTGTCAAAGTTGTCAAACTTGTCAAAGCAATCTGGTCTTTATTACTATAGTGTTTAGTATCACGTGCTTCACAGGGGCGTGTTCAACTTGTTATAGATAGTGAAAATAACTGTAATAGGAAAATATGAACGATATATGGAACATTAATAGAGGACGTTGATCTGAAATGATTTTATCAATCTTTATGGTCCTTTTCGATTTCTATCTTAGAGGTACATGATAGATATATGTTGCGTTTCTCTAATAAATATTGATAACCTGATTCTTACAAATCTGGACATTATTGGTTTCAGTCTATTATGACGACCGGCCTGGCCTAGTGGGTAGTGACGCTGCCTATGAAGCCGATGGTCCCGGGTTCAAATCCTGGTAAGGGCATTTATTTGTGAGATGGATATTTGTTCCTGAATCATGGGTGTTTTCTATGTATTTAAGTATTTATAAATATTTATCATCAATCAATCAATCATTTATTATTTCGTCATCATAGGTGTAAAATACATTTAGTACAGGTGATAGGGTGTTTTACATGTAGCAGCTATGATGTACCTTTCCGGCGTACGACATTTTAAAACATAACTACCTAAATAAATTAATTTACAATTAAAATACATGTTACTCGTACAAATTTATTTATTAATATCGTTGTCTAAGTATCCTCAACACAAGCCTTATTGAGCTTACTGTGGGATTTAGTCAACCCAGGATTAACCGGTTAAATCTGGAGTTATCATGGTTACCTGTACAATTTGACCCGGGTTAACCAGTTAAACCTGGAGTTACCATGGTCCCCCCGCGGGTTGCCCACCTTGTCGTGGTGGAGGGGCTTAGTAGCCGTGGCTTGGTCACCCACGGTGAAGCGAAGAGGCAACCAGGGCCGGCCTGTTTGAGGTGCGGGCTGGCCCGAGGAGGACGCTCCAAGTGGGCTTGGTGAGCCCGCTTGTGACGCGCTGGAGGTGGACCGTCGAGGAAGAGGAGTGTCGGTATTGCGGTGAGCCGTTCTCCCTATCCTCGACGGCCGAGGTGGGATCGCAGGGGAAGAGGCGTGATGGTATCACGATGCGCCACTCTCCCTATCCCCTGCGACCTTGGCAGGGCCGTTCCGCAGTAGCGGCGTTGGTGGGGCTGCAGAGGAAGAGGAGTGTCGGTATTACGGTGTGCCGTTCTCCCTGTCCTCTGCAGCCGAGTTTGTGGTTTGCGGCAGAACCATGGACCTCATCTGCCGCCGGGCGCTGGGAGTTTTCTGGCGCCCGTGGCCTCCTTGTGGCGGGCTCGGGGGGTCCGCTACACTGCAGGACGGAGGCCGAGGAGGAAGGCGCGTCGAACCATCTGGCGCGCCTAGCGTGAAGGGCCTTCGGGCATTTGCGAGGGAGCCGCTCGCGGGCGGCTGCCGCCGGTGGGGTCGCGGATGAGTGCGCAAGCGTTCCCGTAACCCCACCAATAAGGCGGCGAGGTGACATATGGGGGGTTTTTAGTGGGTATATCGTCGGCCTCATTAGCCTGGACGGGAGTCCCACATAACCACTCGGGTCGCCCCCCGCACCCGGGTGGTATGCGGAATGCATTTTCCCCCCTAGAAAAAAAAAAAAAAAAATGGAGTTACCATGGTTGCCAGTTTAATTTGACACTGGGTTAACGTTTTAACCAGTTAACCCCGGGTTAGTGGGATGATGCAAGTGGCGCTAAAGGGTGGTTAACTCCGAGTTAGTTGGCTAACCTTGGAACGGGCAAGTGGCCATAAGACATTATGTTTTTCATTATTTAAACTAACTAAATATACAAGGTGGCCAAAAAATATGTGTATTCCCGTTGCCAGGGAGGTTTTAGGATTATACTGAGCAACTTTTACTATGGGCCCAACCCCGAAATCGCAAAAAAATATTTTACCCTCCCATAGAAAACGGACCAGCTAAAATGTATGAAACAGCCAGAATTTTTTTTCGTGATTTCGGGGTTGGTCCCATAGTAAAAGTTGCTCAGTATAAGCCCAAAACCTCCCTCACAACGGGAATTCACATATTTTTTGGCCACCTTGTATACACTCGTCTAGAAATTCAAAAGTGTGTGTGAACAGAGTATCTATCTTAAATTATTTTATACAATAATGGACAGCCTATTCTTAGTACTGCGACATACATTCTACCTATATCTAGCTAGTGGTAATAAACAACAGTATTTACACTTAACTGAGATGCTTGATGGTGTTGCGCTCTGATTATCTAAGTATAGAAAAAGACTTTGAGACTTTAATAAAATTTCAAGTTTACGTACTTTACAACCGAATCATACATCTAGAATAATGAAAAGTATTCAACACGACAGCAACTTGAAAAAAATGTTTACTCATTCAGGTATGTTTATATGAATAAAAGTAATTGATTGATTGAATTCATAAATAATATATGATGTTTATGATGATGCGGTAAATTCATGAATTACACGCCCACAAGTATCTGTTTACTCTTTCCATTTCTACATTAACCTTTTTTTTACGTAACAAATAATCCACAGCGCAGGCTTCGTCATAGTTGATACACACAATAATATCCATAACATGCTTCGTCAAAAAGAAAAAAAAAAGCCGAGAAAAGTGGCGCTGTCTTGTGTCGGAGGCCAAGTCTCATTTTGGGTCGCTGAGCTAACGGAGTAAGTAAGTAAGTAAGTGCTTCGTCAAAAAACTTCAAAAATAAAATAAAATAAAAGCTGTTCTAAGAATTAAGCCCAGAAACTGCCTGGCCCAAACGCCCCAAATATGCTAGCTGCGTTGCCACGCTGCATAGCCAAAGATATTTGTTGGACCAGATACTGGCCAGTCCGGGGGTCGCAGCCCCTGTCCCTTAGCCGATGCCCAATCTCCGTAACCAGCTTTTGGCCTCGGCGCACCATGGCACAGCCGTTTGGTATGTAGAAACGTGTAGATAAGTACATATATCTCATCAACCGTCTGAGTGATGGACCCATAACATTACCATTGTAAGTGTAAGCGTCAGTGATCTAGTTGCGAAGTGAACGTCCACAAGTGTATGCGCGGGGAAATGGAGCGCAGCATCTGTGTGCTACCGTCGCGGGCTGCTGGTTCAAGACGGCGGCAAGTGCAAGTTTTTACATGATATAGAAGGCAACCGAGCAGACGAACCGCCTGATGGTAATTACCGTCGCCCATAGACACTTGCAAAACCAGAGGGGTTGGAAGTTGGCAGGCTTTATAATGGGAGTAGGTACAGTCAACCAATTATAATCCTAGGCCACTATAGAACCTTGTCGCTTTAACTACTAGATACTTTACACGCATCACTCAATAAGCACTGTCGTAGAAGTCATTATGGCATAGTTCTATGGTGGCCTAGGAATCAAATTGGTTGACTGTACGCTCTTGTATTGAAAGTTTGAAGGTCATATAGGCCCGGAACTACCGCAGGTAACAGTTCATCCCACAGTTTAGCCGTGCGAGACAGGAAGTTGCTGGAGAAACGCACAGTTGAGGACTGCGAACCATCTAAGTGGTGAAGATGGAAATGTAGTCGCGAAGAGCGATGGCGGAAAGAAGCAACAGGGATTAATCCAAACATTCCTCAAAACACTCCCTGTTATAATAGAAAATGCGATAGAAAATGCAAAGCGAGGCTACATAAGTATCTTCCCAGCGCAGTAGGTATGACTCAGCTAAATCAGGTTTATTTGACCGAGCCAAGCAAAGCGTTTCAGCTTGGGCAAACATGGTGCATTTTTCAACAGATTCCCGTGAAATTTTGTGAGCTGGTTCGATGATTAATTATATATCTTAGGTTTTTTTGTTGATTTACTATTGGAATTTGTTCAAAACGTCAGAACCATGGGAATTCGTGAGGACTACAGTTCACAGAGGCACTAGTCTTAAAGATAAAGATAGCTTACGATTACGACCATTTATACTATACAGGATAGAATAAAAATAGTGGGGATGTTTAAGGGCATATTTTGACGCCATTTTTTTCCATTTGTATGGAGGGTTGGCCGACTTGGCCCCATAGAAAAAAAAACAATTCTAAAGTTTTCGTAAAGCGTAGTATCTTTACCAAATTTTCCTACTACTATAGTAAGCTCAATAACGCTTGTGTTTTAGGTATTAGGCGATGGTATACATAAAAGATACATATAAGACCCAAAAGCATTTGTTTTGTTTAAATTGGAACCCTTAGTTACTCAAGAAAAGTTCAAAATTGATTGTAAAATATTGTATAAAAATCTGTACGCAGTGTTTTAAGGGATTAAATACATCGAAAACATTTATAACCGAGTTATAGAAGGTATATGGTTTGATGATGAATAGATTTTGAAAACTAAAGAATTACATGAAAAATATTAAGTCTTTTACAACTAAAACCTTTACCCTTTTCCATCACTACAGAAAAAAAAACCTAGAAGTTTTCATCTTGATCTACTTAGGTTTATCTAATTAACCATTTGGAATGAAATAGGACCAGCCGCGGTATCATGGTCGCATTTTTATCACCTGTCATGCCATGCGTCACTTTCTCACGTACATACTTGTTAGAACGTGACAGGCATGGTGACAAATGATAAAGAGCCGACCATATTAGCCGTACAGTTTACAACAAATATTGAAGTTTTCTATGTGTATGAATAAATAACTACCTTCTTAACCCTTTGAACGCTTTATGTCATAAACACAAACATCACTCAAACGCCAAGATCCCGGGCGTATGCAGCTAATGTAAACTTAAAAGTGTGAAGGTTACTTTGACAGCGTCCGCCATAACACCTATAGGTAGTTGTCCTTGGCGCTGTAGGCACGACTTAGTAACGACGACTTTAGATGTTCTTGGTGTTCAAAAGGTAAATTCTGATTCTGATTCTGAGGCTGCAGAATCGGTCCTAAAGGGCATCGCAAGCGCAGGAAATAGAGCACATCGTCCCACTCCCCCAACAAAAGGACTTATCCGACATTGAAACTGATCTCAGATTCCGTCTTCTTAACATCTCATACAGTTTTAGTCACATTCCGAAAGGTAACATCGCACTGGTGATACAAATACTGACATAAACCAGTATTAGAAAATGCTTAAAATAATGTAAACAAGGTAAAAAAAAAACCGGCCAAGTGCGAGTCGAACTCGCACAGGACGGGTTCCGTACCATTATCTATAAAAACGGTCACCCATCCAAGTACTGACCCCGCCCGACGTTGCTTAACTTCGGTGATTGGATGAGAACCTCAAGATTGGAAAGGAATATTTATTTTATTCTGTTTTTAGTATTTGTTAGCAACAGAAGTATATAATCTGTAGAAATTTCAACTGGCTAACTATCACGGTTCATGAGATACAGCCTGGTGACAGACGGACGGACGGACGGACGGGCAGCGGAGTCTCAGTAATAGGGTCCCGTTTGACCCTCTGGGTACGGAACCCTAAAAACTACGAACTTCGAAGCCTGATGATTGCATATGCAAAATAGGGTCATAAGACTCGCATCTAATATGTCTTGCTTGTTCCTTTATTTTGATGAACTATTGGATTCCAAGCTGGTGGTCTAGAAAAGCCATCATCCCTATTAAAAGTAGGATATTTTAATCTCAGCTCTTTAAAATAGTTATAGATCAAAAGGTCACTTTATACTGGACAGTTCAAGACTTATCGTTTGCGTTGAAACAAGCGATGGTAATCCATTGATGCGGCTGGCCGCGCGCGAGCTGCAGCAGCTGGTACTTGGGAAGCTTCTGACAATGCATGACGTCACTGGCGTAGTTTTTGTTAGAAGGTAATTTTGCAAACATTCTAGGGTAATAAGGGAAACAACGCCCTGAAACTGCGAAAGGGGTATTACAGAACCTCACGGTACCGTGACGCTATTTTTTAATAATTCTGAAGCTAAGATATTTAGAATGATAATGTTTGACAATTTATGAATTCAACGGTATTATAATATAGATTTCTGCTGGTTATTTAGGTAAGGTAGGTGGTCATACGCGTCACGTCCCTGGCACAGTAGGCCTTTTTGTGAAATGCCTCAAAATAACAATGTGCTGAATTGTTGTGAAGTTCAAAACCGTCAGGTTACCAGCTTATAATGAGGGGAAGAATTGTGTCTGCTGCTGGGGCGAAACAGAGCCACAACGCAACATTTGCAAGACTTTTGTCAAGGTCGGATGAGTTCTGATTACTCAAATAAGTAACAGCATTACGGTAAAACCAAGGCACTATGAAACTACAAAATAAAATACAATATAAAAGAAACAATATACATATAAACAAAATACAAATTAAACATTAGATTTGGGCGACGACGTAACAGCGTGGCTCCGTTGCGTGCGTCGTCTGACTCGGTGTAGGATTCAGCAGGTTGCCCCGGAACCGTCGAAACACTCCCTTCGTTCAGAAGTCCGCACTTGCGATGGAATCATGTGGAATTGAGGGAACTCCTCAAATCTTATAAGCATACTTGCAGCGACTTTGTTATTTACATCTAAACACCAAGCCATTTACATTTAAACAATTATATTTGGTAAAATGGAACTGCTCATGAAAATTAGAATGGAACTTCTCTACGACAAGTATTTTGGCTTAGGCGACATCTTGGGGCTAGTTGTAATTGTTGTTTTAATAAGGTATAACATATTTTATTAACAATAACATTATACATAATGGATATATACAATGGTGTTGTAAATGTTACTACAGCTAGCTTCAATTTAAAATAGGCCCTTGAGTCATTGTACCAAGGATGCTGGCGGCATTTACTCGATACGTTGTTTTAATTGATTTGAATGTTATATTGCAACTGAATAATGCCCAAACTTGACATATAAATAATATTATAAATAAATGACTATAACTATGACATTCGCTATGGCCGTAAATATTGAATTTTCACGGCTTTACAAATTGTTTTGTGAAATCGGTAATTCTCTATAGCTTATAAAGTATTTGTTTTTATCTCGTATATTTGTTAGATTATTCTCTGAAAATGGGGTATACTCTAATGTCTTTACACATCACATTCCCATCAGCCACCGATTCTATTTAGTAATTTTGCTACCCCGGCATCCGATCCGTGGGAACAGCCAGTACGTGGTGCCATCCGACCGATTACCCGGACGCCGAGGAATGCTGACGTCTTTACACGTCTGCAGAAGCTTAGCCGGCCAAGTGGTCAAAATGAGCTGCTCATATTTATTGCTGAGCGGGTGAGTCTTAATGAGCTGCTCGAATAATTTTAGTTAGTGAGAAGTTCTTACTTAATCCGAACAGAGCCTTAAATTTGCTAAAAATAAGTAAGGATTTAATTTTTTACCAAGCCAGCTCGTAAAAGCTTTTTTTTCTCCTTCAAAAACTAACGAGAAAGTAATTCATGGAAATGTTTTAGTTGATTCTTCATGTTGGCTGTTGGAATTCACTTTTAAGTGGTGATTTTGAATGAAAAAAATCAAAAAAGTTCCTTTGGTGTTTTAAAATTAGTATTTTCCTCACTTTTGTGTGGTGAAAAATGTAGTTCCACTCGGTGGCAAAGTTCATTTAATCCTCGTGGCTCGGTCTCGCAATGGTCAAGATTCCACTTTTCAAACCACTTGTTACGCTCGTGGTTATCTTTTGCGAACTTTCTATTATTCATCAATATAAGCACGAGGGGTTAAACAACAACTGCCCACTTATAAAACAAAAACTATTGCTAATATTACAAATTAATAAATTAATAATAATACAAATTACAGCTTTTAGAACTGTTGGTAATGGTGTAAGCCAAGCCAGAGAGACATTTCAAAACTGTAACCGGGGTTAACCGGTTAAAACTATTGCTAATATTACAAATTAATAATAATACAAATTACAGCTTTTAGAACTGTTGGTAATGGTGTAAGCCAAGCCAGAGAGACATTTCAAAACTGTAACCGGGGTTAACCGGTTAAACCTGGAGTTACTTTGTTACCAGTACAATTTGACACTGGGTTAATGGTTTAACCGGCTAACCTCGGGTTAGTGGAATGGTGCAAGTAGCCCTAAGTATAACTTACTGATTAAAGAACCCTAAAAAAGGTCCAATTACCTCAATTTAAAATCGGTCAATAATTGAACAAGCGGCTTCAGGTATAAAAGACAAATTGATAATCATTTTAAAGTGTAAAAAACGCCCTTGGCGTTCCTCTTCATTATGGTATCTATCTCAGTGACTTTGTAGTCTCAGTAAAGAAAAAGACAAGTATTAATAAAGACTCTCAATCTCGTTCTTGGTGTCAATTGATGACGGTGACGGCGCTGTTGGCTTATAATGGTAAAATGATCTCTTTTTATAGTCTAATCCTGCGTTTCCATGTGTAATGATGCGTAGCAAAGCATTCTTTGCGCACACTGTCTATGTGTATCGGAGTAAATGAGATAGCACTGTCGCATGTTACTGGGCCTGGGCAAGGGAATAATAAGAAAAATATTTAAATAAAAAAAGTGGATTATTAGCAGGGGTCGGACAAAAAGTGCGGATGACGTAAAAATGACGTAATCTTGCACACAGGTGATGTTTGAGTTTGTATTTAAACTTCCGTTTGACATGTAGTAGCAAAGTAGTATTAATGAAGTAACAAAATAATCGTAAATAAATCCATGGAATTAATAATACAGGTGGTAGGGTGATGTAGTGAATAAAATAAATTTCACGAAACTTGTTACCATAAGGTATAATTATTTGAAATTAGTTAGAACAAGTCTGTGGGATTGCCACAATATTCAAGTAAAGGTGACATTTTAGAGCGTTTTCTTATACATTAGTAAATATAAATTTTAGCTAAATATAATCGGGAAGATACAATAGCTAAACAATAACGAAGTCAATTTATTGTTCATCTGATTGACAATGTGTCAGTCAAAAACGTACTTACTCATTTCAAGTGGCGATATCGTTTAATAAAGAGGTTGATAAATGATTAGTGATAATTGTTTATGAAAATCAAAAATACTATTTGAAATCATCCTATAAGTGGTTTGACGTCATCGGCACTTTTTGTCCGACCCCTGATTATTAGTGTAATATTTAACTCGACCAAGGTTTAGATATAAATGTTTTGAAATTGTGATTTTAATTGCAGACCCATAAGTCAAAACAATAAAGACATAAAACCGTTTAATTAAAACTGAAAATTAAATTAAAATTAAGACTGAAAAAGTAAAAACTAAGATACAACTCGTACCAAAAGCTACACTCCGTCACATTTTTTGGAAAAAAAAACAAGACAACATAATTTTGGTCCAGCTAACAATCAAAAGTCAATAAAAAAAACTAAAATCAACGTTGTCTTGTTAAGTACCAACTATTTGACCGGAGCTTTAGCGACGCCCGTTTTGACTCGGGCAATCTGCGTTCGTATGTCCAGATATTCCCCTCTACAGGTCGGCATTCTCTACCGATTCTCGTGAAATTTTGTGAGCAGGTATAGTAGTTACATACAATTTTTCTGTCGCTTAGTTTATTTGTTAATGTTCAAAATGGTGGAAATCGGCATACAGGACTTAAGTGCTATTAGAGTCTATGGCACTTAAGACCACATAATTTGGTACGCTGTGGTAAATCAATCCTATTGCGAGGTCTACGTGAGGCACTAGTTACCATGGTCCTGAACTTGTGGTAGTATCTATAATAAGTGAGTTTTGGTTGTCACCTGATGAAATGCTCTTGGCATAGCATGGCAGTCCTTATGTTTATTAGTCTCTGCTCTTTGCGTTTATCATAACTGTCTGGTGCGCAAGAGCAAAAAGCGCGCGCGGCGGAAGCGGCGCCGGCGCGGCTCGCGCCCGCTTCCGTCAGAAAACTCAGGCGCAGGGCTATCAACGGATCATTGATGTGTGATAGACTGACATAGGAATTATTTCGTATAGTCATTAATCTATAAGAAAATTAAGCAGTTGCTCAGAGCTCTGAAATCTCAGGAATCAATCGAATTTTATAAATAGCCCCCAAAGAGCCATTCAAAATCTGTACTCAATATTATTGACTTTGTATTAAAATTTGTAGCAAAAATGTTTATACTGGCGACGGTATAATGGTCGCATTTTTATCATTTGTCGTATCATGCGTCACTTTCGCACTTACACACTAGTTAGAATATGACAGGCATGTTTTAAAATGATAGCGCAACTTCATTTGGATGGAAGCGGCATCTCGGTGGATTACGGGAAACTTGCCTATGATGTTGTTGTTCTTAGCCACTCCAGAAGTGCAAAGGACCTTCATACGCTCGCGACGCCTTCCTATCTTCTGGGTCCTCTACACGATGGGCCATCATACTGGCCCACTAAGATGGGCTAGCGTTTAGAAAGGGTAGTGGTGTCGGATGGCTTATGGCGGCGATGGGATGGCCACGGTGTCGCTTTTTCGTCCGCATATCAAAGGTTAGTGGACCGGCGATGGTGCGTACGCATCTACAGGTGGCCCATTCCATAGTACGGGCTCTAAACCATCGCGTGGCCATCTCGCTGGTCCAGAGCTGGGCCACTGTGTAGAGGAGCCATAACCATCGTATGGCTCTCTCGCTGCTCCAGCGCTGGGCGATCGTGTAGAGGAGCTATTCAGCTATCCTTCTGGCATCGCTCCAGCTCAACCCGACCGCTCGTAGCTCACTCGATACTTATAATAAACTTGCCTATGGCCAGAAATGATTCTAAGATGATGAGAAACACTATATAAATCTATTAAGTATGAAAATGCACATAATTTTCATCGCTGCTAAACACGCAGATGTTTCTAACATAGTTTCCGTCAATTTCCCTGATAACAAAGACATATAATATTCTAGTGTTTCAGATTTTCCAACATCTAATTAAATAATAAATATTATGAGAAAATATTACTCAAATCGACCTAGTCTCACAGTAAGCTCAATGAGACTTGCGGTGTGGGTACTAGCAGACGATATATATAATAGATATATAAAAATACTTAAATACATAGAAAACATCTCAGGAACTAATATATGTGACTAACACACAAATAAATAAACACACATTATTTATTGTAAACTATGTGTGGTGTGCAATAAAGAGTATTGTATTGTATTATATTGTATTGTATTGTATTTTATTGTATTGTATTGTATAAATACTGAAAAGCTCAGTGAGCTGTAGACCTCGCGAGCCCCCACACCTCCGCCATTTTGAGAATTTTTCAACAAATGAAAAGACAAAAAAAAATTGATCTATAGAACGTGCTCACAAAATTACACGAGAATCAGTTGATAAATGCGACCTGTAAAGGAAACCACCCGGACATTACGAAAAAGTTTTTGCCCAAGCTGAAACGACCACCTTCGCTTTCCCTCTGTCAATCAAACAACTTAACCTTAAGTTACGACAACCCTTTCGTCTCAACGTTTGATCGATGCTCATGGCTCTATCTACTGTAGTCGTTTCTTTTTAGAAAATTCCACGTAAACAGGATGGTGATCAACACCCGCGATTGCCGCAGATTGGCTACAGATCTTGCTATTTTACAGTTTTTTTTTAATAAATGTTAATGTCGAGCACCTAGGAAAGTATTGGACATACTACAAATATACTAGAAATATACGTTATACTGATCTGTGTACAAGACACAATTAAAAAAACTCTCCACAGAATTTTCTATATTAGATCAATTCATCAAGTCAATTAGTTCGAAAATCACCTAAATCCTCCTTTTTAGGGTTCCGTAGCCAAATGGCAAAAAACGGAACCCTTATAGATTCGTCATGTCCGTCTGTCAGTCCGATTATGTCACAGCCACTTTTTTTACTAGCCTATAAGTGTCCACTGCTGGGCAAACGTCTATTTTTTTAATACCACGTCGGTGGCAAACAAGCATACGGCCCGCTTGATAGTAAGCAGTCACCGAGGCTTATGGACGTCTGCAACTCCAGAGGTGTTCCATGCGCGTTGTCGACCCTTTAAAAACCTGTACATTCCTTTTTTGAAGTACTGTATAATGTTTAATGCATACTTCCGCCACTCTGCAAAATCTATCAAGATCCTACTTATTAAACAGTTGAATTAAGTATTTATGTGCGCACTTGATTTTTAAATACATTATTAAGTCTTTTACCATAATTATTTACTTATGGGGGTAGTTAAGGAGAACAATGTGTATGAAAAGTGTCCATCAAAAAAACCTTAAATAGGTGGCGCCACAATACATCGCGAGCAACTATTTTACTTTGATAAAAAAATCAAACCACTGACAACGCATTTCACTCCGTCAATAACGTCTACGTTCATGTCATGTCCTTGTGCTACCCTAGCGCCACCGGAGAGATTTAGAAATATTTTACAGCTGCTGGACACTCAGCAACAGTTCTCCCATAAGAGATTATTCTCCTTACCTCTACCCTCCATATATTTAGTAAATACACCATACCCTACAGCTTCCTCATTAGCTACCTACGCATAAAAACCTTAGGGAAATTTTGAAAAATAATTCTAATTCGTATTCTCACGCAATAAATACCAAGTTAAAACTGTTGTTATACTAGGTGTCACTTACGGTTGTTATACTAGGGAAGAATACTCGATGATAGCAATCGTGTTTGACATGTATGTCGGACAGCAAAAACACATCTCAATAGCCGGTGATCTGTATGAGCATTGACATGGTTTGTGGAAAAAACGGAGCATAATTACACTGGACGGATGTGACACGGTAATGTAAGCTAGAAACAGTATATTGACATTATTTGAGTGACAACGTGAGACACTTCATTCGGTTCTTGTCTGTTTGTCTGATTTAATTTCTTGTCTTTTAATTATTTATATAAGAATTCAAGTCTTGGAGACCCTTTACATTACTAAGGATAATTTAATGTTTTTGTTTTTATTATAGACACTTAGAGACTTATACATTTCTAAAGAATTTTAGTATTTGTTAGTTGTATTTTTTTTTGTGTAATTTGACGTTTAGAGACTGTAAACATCTCTAATAAAGTATATATTATTTCATTGATTCCATATTTGTAATTGTATTTTATTGTTTCTAAAAATTTGACATGTAAAAGTGCCCCTGTGGCCTATTTTCTGAATATATGTTTGATATTTGATTGAGTTATTGACAACCTGATTATTGAGTGAGGCTAACATGTAGTACATACTTTTCACTTGCAATATTACATACAGGGTATACATTTAGTAACTTGCAATAATTTACGATGTCAATATATAGGTCATTCTGAACAAGTTTTACTATACCCATAGTCCTCGAACCTCGAAATCATGAAAAAAAATTGGGCAATTCATACATCTTGGCTGGTCTGGGGTCTGACGTTGACGTTGCAATTTCGGGATTGGCCTTATAGTTGCTCAGTATGACCTATATATTCACACCGTTAGTTATTGCAGGTGACTAAATTTACACCCTGTATACGCTTGCAGTCATAACATGGTAAAAAGGAGTAAGATTTTGGAAGAACTGTAATGGATGAAATTTCAGTTTTGACATATATTATGTTCTGATTAACGGTTTAAAATTCAAATGACGAAAAGAATTTAAAAAATCAGACCCTTTAAACGACTGAGTTTTATGTACTGTATAGGCTTAATCAAGTATAAACACATCTGAAAAACATTGACCTACTTTTAATATTACTTAAAAAACATATATTTAAGTAATGTAATAATTACGTAGCGTGACTTCGCATGACTAAATATCAATTAGGTTTTTACTAAAAAGATGCTTTTTGTGAAATTCTTTCAGAAGAAGTTAAAGTACTGCATTTCAATTTAAACTAGCGATGATTTGATGAATGTTCATCAACTAAATTGTCTGTTAGTATTATCTTGTTAGCCGACTCAGTTTGTAAGATGTAATTGTACACATTTTGTATAGCAAATAACTAAACTAAGGTGACTGTGGGCAAGACCGGCATACTTTATTTATTTTTTACATTGGAGTATTCTAGCTCCGTTAATTATTCACTTACGTGACCGTTTGTAATCACATACGATGAAGAATTTCATAAATAATAGTTAAGCTATAGTGACAGATCATTTTAATCATAAATTAAGCAAAAAAAATAGTGTTTTTAAAAATTCGGCGAGTAGACGGACTTCCCGTGTAGTTTAAGGTAAGTCCGTCTAGTAACGATATCAGCCATACTATGGGTGCTTATTTGTTCGTATTCGAATCCTTACAAAGAATAAAACAAGACAATGAAAAGTGTACTCTAAACTTGTTAATATAGGGTTTAGATTCGAAATAAACACAATTTTTCTTATTAAAAGGTAAGTCCATATATTACGAAAATGGGGTGGTAAACCTTTTTTGCAAAATAATTATACGTACTTATTTTTTGGACTTCTCAAATAAAATACCAATAGTCATTTTAAATTTACTCGTTTTAAATTTACGGAGATCAAAGAGGGTTACATAAATAAACTCATAGTAGTAGCAATTTTAGTATAGTAATAATTTTTAGTTTTAGTAGTTAGTGTCCACATGCATGGCTTTGTCATGTCATGGGAAAACCATTTTCACATGCCATATGGCAGAACATATTAGGGGTCAACAATGTAAATTTATAACATCTACTGTACTGTACCATATGATCTTGTAAAAAAAAAATTAAACTACAAACACCGTTTAAGTTTAAATCAAATAGTTATTGGCAAATCAACCTCCATAACACAAGTAGGTACCCTACATACGTAAATTTTCAGGATAAGTAAGGCGAAGAACCCACGTCACATAGCGGCGTGGCACGCGCGGTACAGCGTGTCGTGATCACGGTGTAGGCAAGTACAATAAATGTTCCGAAATAAAAAATACGTACGAACTGATATGGCTGCAATGATTTTAATCTTCAAAACTGTCAAGAAAATATGACTAGTTCAAGAGGAGTAAAAAGGGTAATAATATATGGTGTTATGGTGTATATAGGGTGTTATATGTGTGTATAATAATATAACATATGAAGGCGATGATCATGGGTTCGAATCCCGGTAGGGGCATTTGTTTGTATAATCTACACAGATATTTGTTCCTCCAGTCATGTTTGTTTTTTATGTATTTATATATATATGATTGTATATGTCGTCGCCTAGCACCAATAGTAAAAGCTAAGCTATGCTTAGTTTGCGGCCAATATTTATTTATTTATTTACTTAATAGGTATTTTCTTATTTGTATTTTCGGTTACATAGTGCTGAGGATGAAGAACACATTTCTTTAGTAGTTTCGAGATTAAAATTGTTAATAAACACAAAACACAAACATCATGCGCAATGTTGTAAAGATGCATATCTGTAGTAACCTTATAAAATCGTAATAAATAATATTGAAGCCATTTAACAGTTGGTAACCTCTGATTCAAGGAAAGTCCGGCATATGACGGACTTGCCTGGTGCATAGTAGACGGACTTTCCAACTTAGCAAAATTTTAATGTGATGAATGATGGAACGTATAATTACAAAACTAAGCCAATATCTGATAATTTAAACACATAATAAAGATTGCCGGGTCGTATATTACTTACGTAGTCAATTTCTGGTGCAAAATCTTGGCACAAACTATTTTTAACAATTTTATTTGCAGAGACTGTCGCACTATCACTTCGAGTTCCATACACGTAATGACTTGTTTACGCGGATTGCTCTGAAATTCGTTGTCACAGCGCCATCTGTTTTAGAGTGAGGGAACTAGCGCGAAAAACTGACTTATAAACTCGACGCCAAAGCGGCAAACGCTTTCTAATTCAAAAGTTATAATGTGTTGACGGACTTGCCTTGTAGACGGTCTTGCCCACAGTGACCTTACATGTAATTAAATAGAAATAACAAGAATAAATACCAGTACAGGTAGGTACAGCTACTTACAGTTATATTTCAATTCCAATTTCCACACTTGTTGCACACACCTGTAAAAAAAAAAACAATAAATATTTGCAACTGTTGTAGGGAGGTGTTAGACCAAGCTAAGTTGGCAGCGATTTTGATAGCCCAGACGGTATTTAAATGTCATAATCTCATAGAATTTGACGTTTAAAATATAATAAATACACCTGCACCATCTGAGCTATCAAAATCGCTGCCAACTTAGCTTGGTCTAACTCTACAATCAGTAGTTAAGCGGGTGATGTCATGATGTGTTTAAAATTATCAAGACTTACGGCCCGATTCGAAGAATGAAAAATGATAACGATAAGTTCTGCTTTAGATAAGTTTAGATTTAGGTATCGTTTGTATGTCGTATAATTGACAGAAGCAGCTCGATTCGGGCAACCAATGTCACTTTGACGTTAAAAATATCGTAGATAGATATTATTGGGATCACAGCGGAATCGAAATAAACGTCAATTTTGACATGTCGTTTAGTTATCGATCTTTTAAAGATCTTTCCAAGATCTTAAACGTGTCTTAATCATTCTTCGAATCGGGCCGGGCCCTAAATTGTAGTATTGTGGGGGTTTCCCAATATGGGACTGGCAAGAAACTCGGCGGGACACACCTTTTCAAAACATTACATCTTATAACTAACATGCATTAAATAAAGAAAATACAATTTAGGTAAATGAATATGGAATTTAAAATGGAATTTAAATACACTCTCGATAGTCAATACAAATGTAAAATAAGGTTTTTGATGAAAAAGTTAAAGATCACTCGTTTTTAACAAGATATCACACAATTCTACTATTCTTAAAAGAAACTAACAGAGGTCAAATCCCATTGGTCATGGTAAAAATAAAAAGATTAATACTGACCAAGTGACCACTCAATCCTTTCTCCCGAAAGCAATTCGGACTTGTATGACCCTAGAATAGAGTTGATTTTTAAAAAGCAAGCACGTTACGTAATTTTTAATAGTACACATACAAGTTTTTTTCAAACAGCTTGGTGAAAGTGTTCAAGTGTGGTTGATTAGAAATTATTTGTTTATTCGATCGACGGTTACAGTTTAATTGCGTATGAGATCGTAATTGCAGAGTTGAGATACGGTGAATAATAAGAATTGTGTTTTGAGGTTAGTTCTCTTTTTTGGTACTTTTGAATGAAATTTTCAGCCAGCCGGAACACGAGTTCCACGACGAAAGACGCGTCGTGTAACTCGTAGATTAAGAGGGGGGCTTAATTGTAGTTATTATAGTGTTTTTTTTTTTAATTAAGGGCAAATACTATGATTTTTTTTTACACGGAACGAAAAAAGCAGGCTCGAACCAATACCTATAAGGTTAAAGTTGGTGCAATAGAAAAAAACCCTAAAAATCACGAAAATATTTCATTTGTTACATAATTAAATTCTTTCAATGTCACCATCTGGAATTCTGTTACAGAGTAATATCCTTTTTTTTTTAAAGTAAACTTTTGAGTCTCGCTTTAAAAATATTGCTCTTGAGTATCTGTTTATTGGCAGTTTACTAAAAAGGTAGATAGAAAGGCAGAACAGACAAAAATTTAATGTTTGCCAAGAACTTATTTGTCCTATTTTGATTGTGAGTCAAAATTAAAACCACTTTTAATAAAATCGGCCAAGAGCATATCGGGCCATACTCAGAGTAGGGTTCCGTAGTTACTCTTCCGTCACAATAAGCTAAACTGGAGCTTAAAGTATAGTAGATTATTAACCAAAGGATGAACTGTGGATAGTACGTCTTTTTACTATGAAGGGGATTTTTTTGCGATAACTCAAAAACAGCTAAACTGATCATGTCCGCTATAGTTTTCATTTAATGTCTTTCTTAAGCTCTACTTCCACGATTTTTTTCATATTTTTTTGACCAATGGTTCAAAAGTTAGAGGGGGACACATTTTTAATTTATTTCGGAGCGATTATCTCTGAATATATTCACTTTATCAAAAAAATTTTGTTGAAGACCCCTATTAGTTTTGAAATACCTTTCAAACGATATCCCACACTGTAGGATTGAAGCAAAAAAAAAATTCACCCCCACTTTACGTGTAGAGGAGGTACCCTAAAAAAATTTTTTAGATTTTATTCTACGACTTTGTCGGCTTTATTGATTTATATATCCATGCCAAATAACAGCTTTCTAGCACTAACGACTACGGAGCAAAGCCTCGGACAGACAGACAGACAGACAGACAGGCAGACGGACATGGCGAAACTATAAGGATTCCTAGTTGACTACGGAACCCTAAAAAGTACCTCATTTACTCTGCCGTATTCTGGATATTCCGGTATAATTTGAAAAAGCTCTTGCGCATGAAATGAAACCCACGTGGAGTCTAATTGGACGTCTCCGGGCAATTAGGCAACGCTTGTTAACTGCCCAGATTTATGCTCCAAGGGCAATAACATCTAAACATATCCAAAAATATACGAATTGCAATCATATCACAACGTTATAAAGTCGAGGTTAGATTGTAGTTGTTCCTGTGATTCTTACTAATAGGAATGGATATGTATTTAGGGCATTTATGGAGAACGAGTTACAGTAATAGAAAAGCATGCAATATTGGCGTAATAAATATATACAATGGCGTATAAACTTCTTAGAAAGGGGCGATTGCTTTAAATACCTACGTATTTCATCGATAAATATATTTCTTTGGTAACCGTGGTGTAATTACACTTTTGTAACTATTTATGTATGATGTTTAAACGTGTTGTAACGTTTTTTTAAAGTTCCACACATTTGAGTAAAGTGTAGGGTACCTTTTTTGGAAATATTATTAATCGTCGCTCAAAAAGTCCTTCAAAATACTGTGATATCTTCAGCAGAATGTTGTTTTGCTGTGCAGTAACCTACAATTCGTTTTTAGGATAGGTTAGGTCATTATTTTTCGCCGATCGTTCAAATCCCGTTGTGTATCCGGCTAAGGTTTTTAAATCCTACTGCTGAGCACAGGATATCTATAGCCTAAGATACGATATTTATAAAACTAGCAGTTAAAAACTAAGTTCCAATTATGGCTTTAAATAGTTATGGAATTTAATTATTATAAGCTGCGTTTCTTGTTCAATAAATGAAAAAAAGAAAAAATATTACGCCTCAAGCATTTTTTTTTGTTTTTTTTTTTTTACCTTTGACTGCCACACTAGGCTATGCCTGTGTTGTGGAGTCAGATTGAAAACAATACTAATTTGAATTACATCCTACGCTGAAGTTTTGGTTTTATAATAGGTTACTAATAGTAAAACACATTTTCTTTAACGAAGTACTATCACTTCACCTTGTCATACTTAACCGTGTATTTTGTGTATATTCTCAAATAATACGAAATTCCATTCGCTTAAAATTGCGTGTAGAGGTCAAAAGCCAGAATTGCATTGTTATCAATTTCAATTAATTCTTGCGAGGATCCTTGAGCGTTATAGGTGCTTGTCTCAATGGTTGCGTTAGCATATGAGTCGAGCTTTGGAACCAAAAATTTAAGTTTACTTCAATATACTTGACAACTATACATAAAAAATCGTTTATTTCAGATTACTGATCCATAACGGCTATTAGTATAAACTTAAAACTATGTTAAGTAAGTACTAAGACAAAATAAAAATACGAACTTATGACTAAAAAGTTTTTAGTCATAAGTTCGTTTTTTTTTTTAAACTAAGATGTGTGGAGAGGAGGGGCGCAGGTTGCTATGCTCTATTTAGCTCTCCCAATTGCCACCTCCATCCAAAACTTTATAACCGGGCAGTCGAGGCGCTCGGCCAACACCTTGAGAAGACTGTTGCTGCTGCCGCGCACCCGTCTCAGCATGGAGGCGATTATTTTCCGCCAAATGACAAAAAAGTCAACATATTAAACAACTTATCTACAATACGGTAACCGTTAAAGCAACGAAGGGATTTGAAGGATCCTTGAAAACGCCAAGATTGAAGAACTCCAGAAACCAAACCATCATCGACTCATCATCGGATCACCGACTTGGCCACCTAAAACAAAGAAGAACGCTTAAAAAGAGCATATTTAAGTCAACCCGCCGGATGCTTTTAAATAGATGAGTGGATAGGGTACATAGTACCTACTAGGATAGACCTTAAGGCAGGTCTTCATAAGCTTCGAAAGCAGGAGAGAAACTGCTCAAAGCAGAAAAAATGGCAAGCCCTAGTTTCCAAGGCCAAGTAAGACTCAATTGAAACTTCCCAGACAGTAAAATTAAGCGAACATTTTAATGTACGTTTAGTCTCCTTATACGTTTAGTCTCCTTATACGTTTAGTCTTTTTAAAATATACTGGTTTGCCTGAGGGTTAGTCTCGCAAGTTTGCTAAGCTATTGGAATGAAATGCTGCTGGTGTCTGGTGTCGAAACTCGGGAGCGATTGTGGCTGGTCAGCCGTGGGAGAGTTTTGTGTTGCAAGTGGCACAAGACATGAGAAATAACAGTTTTAAAGGTAACTGACATCTACTCGATGTAAGGATGTAGTAGGCCTTTAGACGATGATGAGCGATTGTGTTGATAAATTGAGGTAAATTTGAAGGTTAAAATTATAATTCCAATAATTGGAAATCAAATTTAACTCATGAATCCTGACAATAATACCCGAGAAATGGCTGTAACTGCTGGGTCTGTGTATATATTTGTATATTTACTTGTGTAGTAGGTATTGCTTTAATACTTATATAAGTAGTATATAGTATGTGTTTATAATCGTGTTTCATAGTCTCCACGTTTAGCTCCTTGCACTACCTGTTGACTTTTGTATGAATTCTACATTTCCTCCTACCTAAAGGTTGTCTGGAAGAGATCGCTTTTTAGCGATAAGACCACCTGTTGTTACCTAGTTCTATTTTTGCTTTCAAATTTATTTGTAGTTTTACATATATGTAAAATGTATAATTGTTGGTGCAATAAAGAATATGTACTTACTTATTTGTTATTGGTTATAGGTTATTGTGAGGGACAAATTTAATAAGGTAAGACTATATATCGCTCCCAATACCTACTAGGTTAAGTTTCCCGTAAGATATATTTTTAAGAAGCTAAATTTCTAACCAATTTCTGTGGATTATGCTCCGAAATAAACAATTTTTATTTTATTTTATTTAATGGTTATATCGCCCGAGGACGTGCCTTGCGCCGGACGGCCGAGCCTTACGCAAGGTGCGCACGCGACGGTCCCACAGTCGGAATTCGCATTCAACCACCGGCTCAAATTCGCCGCCAATTTGTATAATCTCTGATGGTTTGTGGATTTCATGCTTGCGATGGCAATTTATTTGAGTCGCAGGTTCCATGTTTTACGTGTAAGTAGGTATGTGATACGGTGTAACAGACTTTGTACGTACAAGAAAATAAGGTGTGTTCTTCCCGTGATATTTTGTGACTTATTTGTGCCAAGACTGTACTTCAATTATTTGTTAAACATTAAATACAACAGTTAAGACCCCACACTAGTCTTAACCTAATCTACTATACGACATATATGAACAAATTCGTACACATACCGGCAAAACCTAGTGGTCGCAATATTGCTTTATTTTTTTTAAGACCAGTACTGTGTACAGTCAGCATCAATAGTAGCGGATGAAACAACGTGCCAAAAGTATCTGATATTCCGGATAACTTTTCCAAATATAGATAAATATCTAAAATTCACGTTCAAAAGTATATCTTTTACAGTCTTAATTGTTCTATATATAGAATCATCACTTTTTGTTTAAGCTGTTACAGAATGGTAGATATTTTTGACACCTTGTTTGATCCGTTACTTTTGATGCTGACTGTAGCTATGTTTAACGAATAAATACACTCTGATTCTGATTCTCACATATTTTAAGTGTCGGCATCTAGTCAGTGCTATACAAAATGGTGTTGCTGCGCAATTGCGGCAGTAACCATAGAGTTGACTAGACGCTTAGGCTCTGAACTCTCGGGTGATGCTAGTGAGGGTTCTCTAAGGGCTCTCTTGGCGCAACGGCGCAGCGACGGCATTTTCCATAGCGCTGACTAGACGAGTAGACGCCGACGCTCAAAAGACGCTATAATGTGGGGTGGCCCTTAGACATCACTTTGCTACCCCACACTATCGGATCCGAGAGACCTCCCCGAGGTCCTACTCAACATTAAAGGTTTGATAGGATTCCTCGAGGAGCTGGGCTGGCAGGACTAGCCCACCCCCAACATATCACGCAAAATAGGCGCAAGTCGTCGAGTTGCGGAAAATCGCCCGAATACAATACAATACAATACCCCACACTAGCGTCTTTTGCGTCGGCATCTAGTCAGCGCTATAGAAAAAGGCGATGCTGCGCAATTGCGCCAACGTTGCGTCGAGCAGCAGCTATAGAATTAATGATTTATGAGAATTAATGTGACACAAATAATGGTTTGTTTTAACATGGTGGTATTGTAAATTGCAAACGCCTCGGCTAAGAAACTGCTTCAAACTATCAATCATGTATCAGCTAAATAAAGTTATTTTTATTTCATTAATTTATATTAATACTTGCTCCTTACTTACTTTTTACTTTTATTTCCTCCTTACAAAATTCAAAAAAATTCAAAATGTATTTTGCAAGTAGGCTTCAAGGGCTCTCTTACAAGCACGCCACTTTTTGATATTTAAGAAATTTAACACATATCAGTGAAAGAATAAGAATCAAAGTCAAATGGCATTCTAAAAGTTTTAATCATGTGTCGAAAGATGGCAGTAAATTTACTGCGGCTACAAAATTTTATTCGACAATCCACTTCTATTTCAGATTCTCTTTGATTTACAGTAACATGATAGGTATAGTGACATGAAAAATACATAACAACATGAATAAATACAAAAGCCAATACCTGGGTAAACATTACCTTATTGCGCAACACAATTAAAACAAACATGCCAGTACAATTACTAATGGACAATCCGCTCTTTCTATCCTCTTTTCCCCTATCTCAATCCACCATTATCATTGTCACATGTTCTCTCTAAACAATGTCGAATTCTCATAATTTTCCCGCTTTCTAACAACAAACTGACGTAACGGCCAAACTAATTGTTTAGAACAATAAGTACAATAACTACATGTTCTCAGGCTTTAGGGAAACTGTTTGAATAAATTATAAGTGGCTTGTTTGGTGACAGGCTTCCGCAAATAATTATGAAATTAATAGTTTAAAAAAAAACCGGGCAAGTGCGAGTCGGACTCGCGCACGAAGGTTTCCGTACCATTACTTATAAAAACGGCAAAAAAAAACATGCTTGTTCTATGGGATTATTATTTTATTCTGTTTTTAGTATTTGTTGTTATAGCGGCAACAGAAATACATCATCTGTGAAAATTTCAACTGTCTAGCTATCACGGTTCATGACATACAGCCTGGTGACAGACGGACGGACGGTCTGACGGACGGACGGACAGCGAAGTCTCAGTAATAGGGTCCCGTTTGACCCTTTGGGTACGGAACCCTAAAAACTGTTATGCCTATGTAGTGCAGAGGTTGGTTTTATACTCGTATTGTTTGCTTTATTTTGGCTTTCAGGTTTAAGGGGGGTTTAAGCTTTTACAAGTTAACTGTCAATATCGTCTGTTGAAATTGAAATATGTATATCAAGTGCTTCTCGAGACCTTTCTTATGTGCTTAAACTCGATGTGTTTGTATTCTTCAATCGAGGAGTTCATTTGGCTACCTTCTGTCGGTCTACCGTCAAATTTCAACTAGATCAGTACCCCTAGTGTAAATAAATTCGATTTCGAAACGTGACGTACGCGTTTTCGTTTAGTCTCATTTTGTATTGGATTTAGAAAGAGCGCGCCAAGCGGGTCGTTTTGGAAACTCAAAAATCTCATACAAAATGACACTTAACGCAAACACGTACGTCACGTTTCGCTATTGAAAAAAATTACACTAGGGGTACTTATATCAGGAAGTGGTTCATATTTCAGTTACAAGATTTGAATGAAATATACATAAAAGTGTGTAAAAACAAGAGGACGCGTACCTGAAAGAGTCCAGTACCCCTAGTGTAAATAAATTCTATTTCGAAACGTGACGTACGTGTTTGCGTTTAGTCTCATTTTGTATTGGATTTAGAAAGAGCGCGCCAAGCGGGACGTTTTGGAAACTCAAAATCCTATACAAAATGAGACTTAACGCAAACTCGTTCGTCACGTTATGATGTCGACTAAATTTACACTAGGGGTACTGTCCCTCTCAATGTCTCGAGAAACAAAGAACCACGATTGTCTAGGTAAAAGATACAGATGAGAAACTCATAATGTGTGCAAATAAAAAATTGTAAACTGTAAATTAATTCTACTAAAACCGTTAAATGTTGTTGAAATCCCTGCGTACTTGTACCTACTTGTACAAATAAAAATGTAAGTAGTTTAAAACGGAAGCCGTAATTGAACTTTAAAATTCACATGTAAATGGATTTTTAGATCATAAATCATATATTTATTTGTAAACATAGGTTTTCATAGATCACACAATTGTATAGAGAAGGTATGACTATGTTTAGCCATTAGGCATACAAATATTGTCCAGATGGTGCATGCATATTTACTATAAAAATAAAATATAATTTTATTATTGACATTCCTAGATATACTTATTTAATTGATACTCTGAGTCAGACAAGTATTCTCCGATCTTTAGTACGCTTTCCTAACTAAAAATTTAAACAGACTCTTTTTGAATAATCCTATGTTAAGCACAGAATAAAGTTTTTTTTTGGTAAACTTTAGAAACGCTTACCTAAATAAATCACTCTAGGATTTACAAGGAAACAAGACGATCCCATGGGATCTTGGTGATCTTATTACATATCGTACCCAAACTTAATCAAATCGTCAATACATGAATAGTTACATCATGTCATAAACAAAGACTTCAAAGCTACGAAACATGATACTGACAAAAACCATAATTGATGATACACATTTGTCAAAACAGTTCAAAGGTGTTGGTAATAATTGCGTAGACGCGGATTACAACATCGCCGTAGAGCATGTCACGATCAAAGTTAAAAACAGTATATTCATCATTCTCAAAAGCAAATTGTAGCTATGGGGAATGAGGCAATGCCTACTAAGTAGGCACCATCGCCCTTACTGTTAACTGTCCATCGTTGGACCTTATTACAAAAGGCATAAAGTCCACCGATGGACAGATAAGAGTGTTGCTGTTTGTACTCGATTCATATCTTAGCGTTATTGACTGGGCGAAAGCGAAGGTGTCCGTTTCAGCTTAGCCAAAAATTATTTAGTATCTCCGGATGTTCTCGTCTACAGGTCACATTTTTCAACCAATTGTCGTAAAATTTGGTGAGCAAGTTCAAAAATAATACAGATTTTTTCTGAGGGTGCGGTTTTTGGAAATGTTTCAAAATGTGCTTTGGGATTTCACGAAGTGTACAGCTCACAGAGCCACTAGTTCATTAGGTATTGTAATTTCGTTAACAATAAATTTTACCTGCTGGCCTTCGCTTGTAACCGTAATGGAGCTCGACAACATTTGAAGAATATATGTATTTTAAAGGTGCGTCGAATGTCAACAGCAGATCACATAAGTGGTTACCTGTATAGATCAGATCATGTTAGATTAGGTTCTGACCGAAGATCAGCGCTGTGGTCTCCGCAGCATTTATACCACACATGACCATCTACTAATCTAAAAATATGACATGTACTTCGTTGTTACTACTATTAGTGTCAAATTGTATGTTACCTTTTCTTTGTCTCTTGTCAATTGTCACAAAGCATGTAAGTTGTAGTTGAATAAAGATTTTATCTATGTAACAATAATATGAATATTAAAATAGTTATGTTTAATTTGTCAATGTTTAAGTGTTTAAGTTGACATGGCTGCCGACTAATTTACCAAATATCTTTAACGGGGATTTAGCAGCAGAAATCAATGTACTGTTTCTAATATGTAAATTGCGTACGAAATGACAGATACAAATCACATCTACCGAGTTACTTTAATTCGGTTATGTGGAGCAGATTCGAAGAGGTCGGCCAAATCATGCTCACAGTTTATACCTTTGTGTTTGTACAAGTTTGTTATCCTACTTACGAAAATTATAGTCATAGAATCAGACCAAATAAAGTGAAAGGGGGAGTGGGCCGGCCATGTCTGCCGCATGCACCCACAGAGGTGGGCCAAATTAACCACGGTATGGGTGCCACAAGACGGGCGAGGATCTGGTTGGCCCAGGTGGAGATGGCGGGACAACCTGGACGCATATCTCTACGACTGGCCGGAGATTGCTCAAAACCAAGACGAGTGAAAATCGAGGGGGAGGTCTTTGCCCAGCAGTGGGACACCGTATAGGCTTATAATATAATATATAGTCAGACCAATACATACTCATATTCATACTCAAACTCGTTCATTGATAAAATATAAGAAATTTACATGTCAGCAATTAAAAAAGGTTGTACGAGAACAGTGTTAAGTGAAATTAAATATACCATTAACAATTATTTAGTTGATGTACATTGCATTAAAATAAAAGGATACAAATAAAAATGTCCAGTTAAAATTATCAAGCAATTCGGATGAAATTAAAATCATACATAGATATTATTAAAGCTACATTATCTAAAATTGTTACATTTGAAAGTTAAGTTTGTTAATCTCATAAAATGCTTGGGCAGTTAACCATAGAAGTTCAGACTTTCTTGGTCTTTTTTTTTATACTACGTCGGTGGCAAACAAGCATACGGCCTGCCTGATGGTAAGCAGTCTCCGTAGCCTATGTACACCTGCAACTCCAGAGGAGTTACATGCGCGTTGCCGACCCTAACCCCACCGTCGTTGAGCTCTGGCAACCTTTCTCACCGGCAGGAACACAACACTATGAGTAGGGTCAAGTGTTATTTGGCTGCGGTTTTCTGTAAGGTGGAGGTACTTCCCCAGTTGGGCTCTGCTCTAGATCTGGAATGACATCTGCTGTGCTGTGCCCTACCACACAAGGCGAAATGACATTCACATTGCCCATACCTCTCTTTTGGACGTAGTTTAAGGACATACCCGGGTCCAAGAGAAGACGGAAGAAAAAGTTGGTCTGACTCGAATTGACCAAGCGTTCGTTTCAGTTTGCACAAAAATGCTTTCGTATGTCCGGACATGTACTCCTCTAGGTGCGTGTCTTATTTCTCGACCGATTCTCGTGAAATTTTGTAAGCATGATAATTCTAGAGAATTTTTTGGATTCAGATTTTGGAATTTTTTCAAAATGGCGGGTGGTTCGCGAGGTCAAAATTTTTATATGTATACGTATTTGTTAAAAAATTGTTTGTATTGATGTTAAAACAGTGTTAAAATAGTACATTACGATACAAGTGCGAAAAATAGGAAATTCGAAACGAGTGGCGATAAATTAAAACACGACCGAAGGGAGTGTTTTAAATCGACACGAGTTGCGAATTACCTATTCGCACATGTATCGTACAACGTTTTACAGTACATATGTCCCTTTAAATGTTCGACACAGTAACATAATATGCTAATTTTCGCACTAGTGCTATAAAGTAGCACCATATGTACTGTAAAAAACTTTTAACATATATGTTTAAAAAAAAGCAGTAGGTCATTATTACATAAACTTAGGCATCATTTCAAAAGAATCAATTACAAAATGTATGTAAATTGACAACTATTACGTTTAATGAACTGCCCAACGGAACGTGATATTCTCATGTTTGTCAACTTTATCTTTATAGTCAACGAAACATACAAAATGTAACCCTAATTCACATGAAATAAGAATGTTGACGACCGCTTTTTATTAGCTGGTTTGTACTTCGTTTTTACAATAATGTACCTCGGTTGTACAAGAATGAACTCTAATTTTGAGTAGTTAAGGGTCACTCTAAGTGCAATTGTGGTTTACCTACATTCGATTTGCAATGGTAGCCGCTATGAAATTTGCTCCATTTCTTTTATGTTGCATTGATTTCAATTCACTGTTTTTTATATATTTTGCGGTTACGTTTGACAAAATATTTGACCTCTAAAGACAGAGAAAACTCAACTCGGTTATTTTAACTGGACCTAACTTAACTTCAGAACATTTGATTTGTGTTTCATATTTCATTGATATATACAATCCTGCACTAACTACAAGTTTTTGTTTGACCCAATGGTTGACTGGTAGATAATGCCTTAACTTATCCGCCATTTGTGCTTTTTTATCGTGCAATAAACGGTAATTTTTCTATGAAATTCCGTTTCGGGAGAAAACGTTTTTCACTAACTAAATCTTAACAAATCACTTTAATTTTGATGTCGATCGCTTCAGCATAATATATTGCAGGTTTCGCTTTTTTGACAAAAAAATTTTTTCGTCATTTATTTTTTGCAAATATTGAAATAAAGGAAAACCTATAAGCCTAGTTTTTCATTGCGTCAATAACATACTTACCAAAAAATCATGGAGAATGAAAAATATTTGAATGTGGAAGAACGTTTTCTCTTTTTGTATGGACGATCACGTGATAGTTCCCTCTTAACATCTTATCTTATCTTGTCTCATCTCATCTAAACTTATCTTATCTTATCTTTTACCCTTTAGTAAAACGGCAATTCTCAACGACATCTACATAATTAATATGCGAAACTTTGTTTCACCAGCAACAGCGACAATTCTGCTTCACCCTGCATAACAGCTGTATGTAAGTGACATTGAAAATACAGTTTGAACTTGAAACTTGAAAAAAATACTCTCCCATAGAAAACGTCAACGTCAGGATTTAAAGAGTGACCCAGGCGACCGTAACCATGGCAACGACTCAAAAAAAAAGAAGGTTTAACTGTATATTGTGAAGGTTTACCAGTGCGAAATATTAATTATAATTTATGTACTTACTACAATTAATATTGGGAGCAAAAATGGATGGCAAGAAAGGAAGGGGAAGAAGATGGATCGACTGGCTTGACAACATTAAAAAAGGACGAACGTAAACAATGCAGCCGTATTGGCAAAAATGGCTAAGAGCAGGAAAGAGATGGCAAAGGTCGTCGCCGACGTCCGTTAGGACATGGCAAATGAAGAAGACCTGTGCGAAGCCGGGGCGAGTCGTTAGAATATAAAAGTAAGCAAACATCCTCTAATCCCCCGACTAATTGCGAACAAATCGCAGCTGCTCGGCGCAGGCGCAGCGCAGGTCGTCGACTCTCACCGTTAGCGGTGATTAGGCGGCCATTAACAACGTAATGCCGGCAGTTGCACTGTGAGTTGTCAAAAACACTCATTACGATACACTATGTCTATGAGTTGTTGAAAACTTAAATTATGTTATTGCAGTTGTTAGTGATAATCGTTACTCGTGTAATAATAACACATTCCTTAGCAACATTATCTAACAAATAATCAATCACCAAACGTAGAATAAGTAAGTCTTTGGAACGGACTTCCCTACGGCACCAAAAATGCTCAAAATAAGTTAGTATTTAAAAAATCCTTACGTGCTTTCTTGCTAGCAGAATGAAAAAATAATAATGTATGGGTAAGCTCTATATGTTTTGTCGTTATTTATGTATATATTATAAGAAATATAAGTATGTATATTTATGTATGTATGTATTATGTATGTATGGTATGTTATTGTATTATATTTGGTTGTTGTTGTTAAAGTAGCACCGCCCACAATCTTTCTGCTTTACCTAAAGGTTGACTGGTAGAGAATGCCTCATGGCATTAAATCCGCCTTTAGTACTATAAGGTTTTCTCTTGTGCAATAAAGATTAAATAAATAAATAAGTATAAAGGCGGGAGATTTTAGCTAAAAAAGAAATCACTTCCAAATTGATAACCAAACAATGAAAAAGCATAGGACACCGTAAATGTTTTAAATATAGATGACGAAGGAGCAGAAAGATAAGTTTGAAACAGCGGAATTAAATGGAAATATCAGCTGAGTACCTGAGATTTGAGAATTTTAGGTAAATATCTCCGACGCGCTGTCGGGGGTGGCTCGTAAAATAGTATGGTACGGACTACTACAGCTTATTATTTTTGTGTTTATTGTTGCCAATTTTGTATGCTTAGCGTTTATTTACGGCGCATTTTTTAGCCGTTTTTAGCGCTGTTTGAAGTGACCTAGTTCTTATAAAAACCAGAATATCAAAAAAAGCAAAACCTACAGACACAGCCAACACAGGTGATGGTAATATTGAACACATATAAGAAAAAAAAAAAAGTCTAATAAGGCCAAACTCCAGAGAGGAAAATGTCGAGAACGTTTGTCTGGAAGAATGACCACTAATACCTATTTCCCCCCATAGAGTATGCTAGGGAGAAGAGCAAACGTATAAAAATATTCTAAATCTCAGTGATGACGTAAAAGAAACCAGTCATGTTTCGAACAATACTTGCGTAAGTCTAATATGAACCTAAATACAGAGTAAATCCGCTAACAATAAGTTAAGAAGTTACAATATGTAAGTCGGTATAAAATAAGATATCATTCTGATCTAATCGCATATCTCCTCTCAATATGTACAAGCCTTAACGAGAGATCTTGCGTGACAATATTTCGATACAGCGACGCGCGCGCAGCAACAAACTATCTTAATCCAAGATGGCGGAACTCCTTACTAAATCCTTTTAAGTTACGACCTTCTGACAGAGAAGGGAATGCGCACACGCAGCGGTTTGAAGAAATGCAGTCACGTTCAAGCAAATAATGCACAGTAATGCAGCGAATTATGTCATGAGTTAGGTTTGGCGAATTATTGAATAATCCAATATTCTGGGAACTTGTGTTTCCCTAACATAGGTGTTACAATGTTAGAAATATGATAAAAATAGTAGTAATGTTAGTATTTCAACAAAATAAGGTTTTAACCCTTTTCCAGGAATAGTACGATTTATCGACCACATACGCGCCATTAGAATTTCAACTTTAGCATTCCGATTTAAGGTTCAAATTAGATTACACTTTCAGGAAATGTTACTTGTCTTCAAATGAATCATCAAATTAAAAAAATTAAAATTAAAATTCGTTTATTTCGAGTAACATAATGACTCATACATATTAATTTGGAACACTAGACTTAAACACTATTCTACAAATACGAGTACACATCAATTCATCAAAGCTGGATTAATTGGAATATATTTGGATTTTTTGGGAAAACCTTGTAGATTGGGGCGGCCTGGAAAAGGGATAAAAAAAAGTAAAGTAGGTAATAAAAAGGATATTGATAATGATAACAAACAGACAACATATTAGCGGCCCGTACCCCTAGTGTAAATAAATTAGATTTTGAAACGTGACGTACGCGTTTGCGTTTAGTCTCATTTTGTATTGGATTTAGAAAGAGCGCGCCAAGCGGGACGTTTTGGAAACTCAAAATCCTATACAAAATGAGACTTAACGCAAACGCGTTCGTCACGTTATGATGTCGATAAAATTTACACTAGGGGTACAGATTTAAATAAGTTCTCGTTTAGATATCGTTTGTATGTCGTATAATTGACAGAAGCATCAGCTAGATTCGGGAACAGTATCACTTTAGAAATATCGTATCGTAGATAGACCTTAGTGGGATCACAGCGGAATCGAAATAAACGTTAATTTTGACATGTCGTATAGTTATCGATCTTTTAAAGATCTTTCCAATATCTTAAACGTGTCTTAGTCATTCTTCGAATCGGGCCGTAGGTATACCACATTTCAGAAAGCTTGTAAAAAATCGAGGCCTATGATATGTATTTAATCAGAATAAAATTTGTGTAAAGGGTACTCCATGACGATATAACTCATATAAATACATAGAAAATATAACTCAGGAACACATATTATGATATTAAGTAATAACAAACACAAATCCCAAAAATTTAGGCCCTAAATAAACAACCGGGAGTCAAACCCAGTTCTAGTTAAATAAATAATAAATAAATATAAATATTATACGACATTTATTACACAAATTGACTAAGTCCCACGGTAAGCTCAATAAGGCTTGTGTTGAGGGTACTTAGACAACGATATATATAATATATAAATATTTATAAATACTTAAATAAATAGAAAACACCCATGACTCAGAAACAAATATCCCTGCTCATCACACGAATAAATGACCTTACCAGGATTTGAACCCGGGACCATCAGCTTCGTAGGCAGGGTCACTACCCACTAGGCCAAACCGGTAGTCAAAAGAAAGACCAGAAAAACTTTGCCAAATTAGTATACCCCATTTCATTTAAGATGGCGGGATTCCAATTGAGACGGTCATTAGGCGTAAACAATACAAGTAGTGACAACAAAAGATACCCAGCAAACTTTTTTGCGGCATCGTGTCTTACATGTAACTGTCCAGCATTGATCCTTTTCTGTTATTTTTTTTGACCACACGCTGGCTTTGAAGAGCAGAGCTCGTAAAGCAATTGTTAAACATTATGGTTTTTTTTATACCACGTCGGTGGCAAACAAGCGGCCCGCCTGATGGTAAGCAGTCACCGTAGCTTATGAATGCCTGCAACTCCAGAGGTGTTACATGCGCGTTGCCGGTGTTACATGGTTCACTTTGTGCAGTTTCAAGTGGAATCCCGCCATGGTAAATGAAATGGGGTATATCTATACGTTCGTTTTACATAACGCTCCTTTTTTTGTGACTCCCACGGCCCGGTTCGCGCATTCTCATTGTGTATGGGAACAATTATCCTAGCACACGCAATGAATCGTTTTTGTTACATTATCTAATGTGACCCCCATAAAGGTGCAATATAACGCTTAAGAGTCCGCAGCAAGCTCAGCCGAATTTCACCTACATGCAAAGGGAGTTTCGTTCTCATTTTAAAACTACGTGTTGGATTGTAATGAAACTTGGCACTTACAATGACATGAGGTATATCTATGCCTGAGATTAGTATATATAACTCCAGCTTATAAAACAAATAATATGGAGCAAAATAAATAAATAAATAAATAAATAAATATTATAGGACATTATTACACAAATTGACCAAGTCCCACAGTAAGCTCAAGAAGGCTTGTGTTGAGGGTACTTAGACAACGATATATATAATATATAAATATTTTATAAATACTTAAATACATAGAAAACACCCATGACTCAGGAACAACATCTCATCACACGAATAAATGCCCTTACCAGGATTTGAACCCGGGACCATCGGCTTCGCAGGCAGCGTCACTACCCACTGGGCCAAATTGGTCGTCAAAAACAAGTTTTGTATGAAAAACTTTAATTCGTTGTAATTTTTTTAACTATGGTATCGGAACCTACATGAACTAAGTAATTACAGCGGGGCTGCAGCGGTATCATGGTCGCATTTTTATCACTTGCCATGTCATGCGTCACTTTCGCACTTAAATACTTGTTAAAGCGTGACAGCCATGGTGATAGATGATAAAAAATCGACCATCTTTAGCCCTACAGGACTATTACGTTATCCTATTGTAAGTACAAACAAAGTTTCAGAGCAATCTAGCTAGTCATTTTAAATTGAGAACGTAACTACGTTTGTTTGAAGAACCGAGCTTGCTGCGAACTCTTAAATACTTAAGACGCTTGTAGTTGACAAATAAATATGCAGTAGCATAATTTATTGCTTACAATCTTAAGAAACAAATACGACGTTAATTAGCGACACGCTAAGAATGCTCTATAATAAATAGACTGCTTATGCAAGAACAGTACCCCTAGTGTAAATAAATTCGATTTTGAAACGTGACGTACGCGTTAGCGTTTAGTCTCATTTTGTATTGGATTAAGAAAGAGCGCGCCAAGCGGGACGTTTTGGAAACTCAAAATCCTATACAAAATGAGACTTAACGCAAACGCGTACGTCACGTTATGATGTCGATAAAATTTACACTAGGGGTACAGTACCCCTAGTGTATCATCATATATTTTCGAAAGCGAAACGTGACGTACGCGTTTGCGTTAAGTGTCATTTTGTATGAGATTTTTGACTTTCCAAAACGTCCCGCTTGGCGCGCTGTTCAAAAACCCATACAAAATGAGACTTAACGCAAACGCGTACGTCACGTTTCGCTATCGACTAAATTTACACTAGGGGTACAGATCATTTTTGTATTCCCTCGTGCTTGCAAATGCAAATTACACTGTTATATAAATAACTAGAGCTAACCTAACCTAACCTAGCCAAGGTGACAATCGCTATCGCTTCGACAACGAAACGCTTTGTCTCTCTATCACTCTTCCATATTAGTGCGGCAGTGACAGTTGCGTTTCGATCGCTACGGAGCGTAAACGATACGATATACATACTTGTACATAGATAAATACATACTTACATATGTTACATGTGTGTACCAATCATGGAACATTTAAGAGAAAATTTGTAAAATTTCTACCACTTTACGCTTTAAACGCTGCATGTCCAACTCGTCCTTTATGTTTTCTATGTATTTCATGAAAGCTACTGCAATCGGTTTCAATATTATTAACCAATTAAAACTGTGTTTTTTTTGCTCCAGTCATGGAATTAAGCGCCATTCATTTTCAAAATAACAAATATCAATGAAAAATTAAACAAGCAGCTCGTTGGCTCTTGTTTATGGTATCCCAGTATAGACCAGCGGTTGAACAAAAATGGGTTTCGATAATATTAAAGTTTTTTCTTTTTTGATATGTCATTGGGAGTATGTTAAATAATACTTTGGTAAAAAGTTAGAAATTTTAAGGTTGAGCTTTCGGTTATATTTTAATATTTTAATTTTTGCTAATAACTAAGTAAATATAGAATTAAAGTTACAGAAAACTTTAGCATATCGAATAACACTTCAATTTATGTACAATTTTCAGTTTTTAGAAATCTGGAACAGCTGCTTTCTGGTAAACGTAAAAACACGAGTTATTTTGTAAATATAGAATTAGAGTTGCTGATATTGCAAAATTACGATATTATCGATCAACTTAGTATTCTAGTAAAAAGTTAGACATGTAGACAATGTGCTTGTCTGGATATTGATTTCAGGTTAAGCAGTATAGCTGATATTGAATTAAAGTTTGTAGAGTTAATAATAATCGATCATCAACAATGATCTCAGTTACTAAACAAAAATTTAGAAATATAAAATCACGGCGACACTCATTACTGATATGTATGCATTCCTTGCTTATATAAATACGTTACGTTTCAAACGCGCGGCAAATTTGCGCGCGCCGCGCGCTGTGGCAGGAGGCAGCGAACAACGGTAGTGGGGAGCGGGGTGCCCTTGACTGCGTCTACGGTCCATCAAAAAAATTCCTAAAGCGTGTTTTAAATTAATAGCAATAGAAAATTGTTATTTTGTTGTTACTATAATAGGTATTGCCCGCGGTTTCGTTCACGTAGAATTCGTTATCGCGTTACATGAATATTATTTATTTATTTAAACTTTATTGCACAAACAAAAAAAACACAAATGGCGGACTTAATGCCAAAAGGCATTCTCTACCAGTCAACCATTGGGTCAAATAGAGACAAAAAAAACACATTCTCATACAGATGACCACCCTTCCTTGTACCATTTTAAAAGCCAGTTGCAGCTTTTCTTTCCCGATTTTTTTCAGATGTTTGGACTTGGTATTTTCCTCGCGATAGTTATTTGTTTTAAGGGGAATGTTGTTGTTAACCGCTAATGCTAATATTGATAACCGATAGTTATATAGAGATACGTTATAAGGTATATGCACCCTCATGTTATTTATTTCTGATAAGAAATAAATGTAAGACAAAATTCACAGTGATACATTTCAAGTAGGTTGCCTTGTAAGATTGCGTACGGATAGTTTTTTTGTTTGTTATTTCATCGTATGATATATCAAATGAAAGCTTATTTGAAAGTTGCCGTATTAAAAAAGTTGGCCCAGTTAATGGTCGCCTAGATTAACCGATTTTTATATAAAATGTAGGGAACCATCCATGGTTAAAAAGGCAACCTAGTACAGTTAGTAATATAGTACCTGGGCGACCGAGCTTTGCTCGGTTATAACTATTTATTGTAATATGGTGGTGATAATCTACATAAACTTAAAAAGTAAAATGTGAACTAACAATTATTATTATTTACAATCGATTTTAACCTTACAGCACTTGTCACAGAGTAACGCCATCTATTGTCGATTTCTCTTATTACATAGGTCATTTTTTTTTACTAAATTAAACTTGTGTAAAACAATAAAAATTAAAAAATTATATATAAACTTGAACATATAAAAAAAAAACAAAAGTTAGTCACCGGGCGAGATTCGAACCCGTAACACTCGTTTAGCAGTCCGCGTCTTAACCCACTGGACCAGACGGACAGTGGCCGGCAACACGAAATTAGTCACCATATTCTGCGTCGAAAGAAAAACGCATGAAAACTCGAAAACACGCGTTTTCCCAAACATAAGACTAATCTAGATAGATTGTATACCCCCAAAAACCCCTATATACCAGATTTCAGCGAAATCGTTAGAGCCGTTTCCGAGATCACAGAAATATATATATATACAAGAATTGCTCGTTTAAAGGTATAAGATAAAATAACTTTTCTTTTGATATATCATGTGACGTTTTCGTTTACACAGTAAAAGCACAGTGTAAAAAGTAACAGTGGGCCGACGCCTTTGATGTTTGCGTAAATGCCGACACCGCTCAAGGTCTCCGTACCTGCCTAGGGTTATCACAGACTTACACGACTGCCCAAAAGAGGATGGAAATGTTTTTAGTTTTCATGTTGTATGATGTATGTGTACTAATTTTACAAATGACGTCCATTTTGGAAATAAAGATGGCGGACGTCACTTTTTTGAAAAAGTCGTCATGGGTGTTGTTTTCTGGGTTTTTAGGGGTGTGGATTTCAAAAATGGCATCTATTTTGAAAATAAATATGGCGGACGCTACTTTTTGAAATGGGTGTCGATGTGTGTAGCCGTGATATCAACCACCTTTAATTCTAAAATGGTCTCTATTTTTGAAATCTGCACCAACAAGAACCGCCAAAATTGACGTCATTTTTGTAATTGGAACCCCGAGGAACCTCGGAGATGACACCCATATCGATTTTTAAGAAAAAATAATTTCCGCCATCTTGGATTTCAAAATGAACGTCATTTTCGTAATCGGATCCCCGAGGAACCTCGGAGATGACACCCATATCGATTTTTAAGAAAAATTTATGTCCGCCATCTTGGATTTCAAAATGAACGTCATTTTCGTAATCGGAACCCCGAGGAACCACGGAGATGACACCCATATCGATTTTTAAGAAAAATTAATGTCCGCCATCTTGGATTTCAAAATAGACGTCATTTTCGTAATCGGAATCCCGAGGAACCTCGGATATGACACCCATATCGACTTAAGAAAAAATAATTTCCGCCATCTTGGATTTCAAAATGAACGTCATTTTCATAATCGGATCCCCGAGGAACCTCGGAGATGACACCCATATCGATTTTTAAGAAAAAATAATTTCCGCCATCTTGGATTTCAAAATGAACGTCATTTTCGTAATCGGATCCCCGAGGAACCTCGGAGATGACACCCATATCGATTTTTAAGAAAAATTAATGTCCGCCATCTTGGATTTCAAAATAGACGTCATTTTCGTAATCGGAATCCCGAGGAACCTCGGATATGACACCCATATCGACTTAAGAAAAAATAATTTCCGCCATCTTGGATTTCAAAATAGACGTCATTTTCGTAATCGGAATCCCGAGGAACCTCGGATATGACACCCATATCGACTTTTAAGAAAAAATAATTTCCGCCATCTTGGATTTCAAAATGAACGTCATTTTCGTAATCGGATCCCCGAGGAACCTCGGAAATGACACCCATATCGATTTTTAAGAAAAATTAATGTCCGCCATCTTGGATTTCAAAATGAACGTCATTTTCGTAATCGGAACCCCGAGGAACCTCGGAGATGACACCCATATCGATTTTTAAGAAAAATTAATGTCTGCCATCTTGGATTTCAAAATAGACGTCATTTTCGTAATCGGAATCCCGAGGAACCTCGGATATGACACCCATATCGACTTAAGAAAAAATAATTTCCGCCATCTTGGATTTCAAAATGAACGTCATTTTCATAATCGGATCCCCGAGGAACCTTGGAGATGGACCCCATATCGATTTTTAAGAAAAAATAATGTTCGCCATCTTGGATTGCAAAATGGACGTCATTTTCGTAATCGGAACCTCGAAGAACCTCGGAGATGACACCCATACCGATTTTTAAGAAAAATTAATGTCCGCCATCTTGGGTTCCATAATGGATGTCATTTTCGTAATCGGCACCCTGAGGACTTTCAAAAATAATGAAAACATCAAATACTACATGATACATATACAAACAGAAGCAAGAAACAATTTCTTGCTTTTTAAAGTCTTTTCCTACTCCTCTACTGTTATCTGACATTTATGCATTCATTAACACGAATATAAGAACATACATAAAAGATTTCAAGAAAAGTCTATATTGTCTATTCCTCATAAAAGCTCTTGTGCTTTTATAAGCTATAATGTTACTGCGATTAATGGCTACCAACCTAACAAAACCAAAACGAATACAGTTTTAAACTAAGTGCATTGATGCCAACTTACAAAATATTCATTTGGTTGCATAGTAAAAATAATTACTTCATAAGTCAGAAACACGCATGTGACACCCGTAATATAGCAACACCCATAGACTACGAAGACCGCTTAGCGTTGCTTGTTAGTCTCCGTAGGCTACGGTGGCCAAAATTGAGAAAAAACTGTCCAAAAAATTAATTTAGCAAGTAGCAAGTACCAGGGCCTCATGAGTTACGAGGAGGTGTCGCCGACCGGCCGGCCGCGGCCCGGGGCGGGCCGGGCGCGTAACAAGGTATGCTCGTGCGTCTTGGCTATATACTTTTGCTGTAATTTGTTTACCTAAATTAAGATTTATTTTTGTTGACTCGTAGGAAAAATATTGTATGCAACGTTGTATAAGTAGGTCAAAAAATTCTCGTGGCGTATTCCTTTACAATGTTCGCCTACGCCTTCGGCTCCGGCTCACATTGTAACTCACGCCACTCGCCTTTTTTGACCCTTCTTATACAACTGTTGCATAAAATACTATAAACTACTCATAATTTCTTAAAATAAGTTATAAAACATGTCCGCCATTTTGAATTTGAAAATTGATATCATAATTATGATATATTTTTGTTTACACTGAGACAAATAATTAGCACATGTCGTATGAAATATTTTAATTGTGTGTTTTTTTTATTTTTTTTTATACTACGTCGGTGGCAAACAAGCATACGGCCTGCCTGATGGTAAGCAGTATCCGTAGCCTATGTACGCCTGCAACTCCAGAGGAGCTACATGCGCGTTGCCGACCCTAACACCCTCCCACCCCTCGTTGAGCTCTGGCAACCTTACTCACCGGCAGGAACACAACACTATGAGTAGGGTCTAGTGTTATTTGGCTGCGATTTTCTGTAAGGTGGAGGTACTTCCCCAGTTGGGTTCTGCTCTAGATCTGGAATGACATCCGCTGTGCTGTGCCCTACCTTACAGAGCCAGATGACATTTACAATGCCCATACCTCTCTTATTATGCCTGTGCTAAAAATGTGATTGCGAACTACCTGCAATAACTATACAGTACCTGGGCGACCGAGCTTTGCTCGGTTATAACTAACTATTTATTGTAATATGGTGGTGTATAGGTGATAATCTTAACTACATTCTTTTACTAAATTAAACTTGTCTAAAACAATAAAAATTAAAAAATTATATATAAAATTGAACACATAAAAAAAAACAAAAGTTAGTCACCAGGCGAGATTCGAACCCGTAACACTCGTTTAGCAGTCCGCGTCTTAACCCGCTGGACCAGACGGACAGTGGCCGGCAAAACGAAATTAGCGACCATATTCTGCGTCGAAAGAAAAAACGCATGAAAACTCGAAAACACGCGTTTTCCCAAACATAAGACTAATCTAGATCGATTGTTTACCCCCAAAAACCCCCATATACCAAATTTCAGCAAAATCGTTAGAGCCGTTTCCGAGATCCCGGAAATACATATATACAAGAATTGCTCGTTTAAAGGTGTAAGATAATTAGGCATTAAAACACTCGTGTGATCTTTTTAAGAAACTCACTTCGTTCGTTTCCTAAGCCCACACTCGTGTATTTTAATGCCTTTTATTATGTAGCAGTAACATAAACTACTAATATATGTTGAAAGTAAGTACAGGCGGCTAACACAATGGTAACAAAAGACAAAAGTTTTGAAAATGTAATTTTCATCATCGTCACTTGGCTGTACATTTGAGGGCCTATCGCGAACCACGTTCGACGTGTTACCTCTCTGTCGCACTTGTAAATTCGTACGTAAGTATGACAGGGAGGCAACACGTCGAACGTGGTTCGCGGTAAGCCCTCTGATGCCACCTCCATTAGTCTTTTGTACGCCGGTATAGCCTTCGACTCAATGTATAATCTACACTTTTTATGGAACCGTAGTTCCTCCTTCCCGTAGAAATATTTTACTTTCCCATCACCAAGAAAGATTATTTGCTCGCAGTTATTAGCTGCTCAATTCCTCGTTTTTTCTCTGTTACTAAGTCAGTACAGTACACATATCAAACATTTTTCACTCATTTTGTAGTCATAATAACTTTTATTCTATAATTAAATTCATGTAATGTCCGCATCTAATTTATGTGCACGATAAACAAACAAATGAATGATTTGAAAGAAAAGACAAACAGCGCTTGCGAAGCTGAGCGGGGGGCGCGGGCGGGGCGAGGTATCTATCGCTCACTAGGTCGGCTACGATAGGCTCCCGCGCGCCGAGCCGACATGTTGACGGACCAGCGCGGCGTGGTTATGAATTTCGCGCCTTTTTAAGTTGATTTTACTATTACAATGCAAGCTACACACAGATATTTCTAACTTTCCATAAAATGGCTGCATATATTATTTTATAGTAATAGACTTATCTCTACGGACTTTAATTCAATATTAGATCTTACAGGACAAAAAACGCATATTAATTGTAAAGCACATATCCTATTCTTCTAATTTTTTGCCTTGCCTATTAACTTAAGAATTTAGATATGATATTGTGGATTTTTCAAACTTTAATTCAATATTGACAAAATAATAAGCTAATTTGAGTTTGACAAAGTAGCACGTTGATTTTTTTTCTAAAAATTTGATAGCATAAAGTCTCATACATATTATAAAAGACGATGCTTAAATTTTGTACTTTAATTCAATATTCAAAATTCATCAATAAAAATACATAAATACCTTATTTATATCTAACGCTCGTTCTAAATTTTCTTCATATATTACAAATATGCTTAAAAATATGTCCCATACCAGATAAACATCACTTTTCACTCTTTAGAATTATCGAAACTTATAGGGCAAAAATCCGGTCCCACTATTGGTCTAAGTAAGGGCATTTATTTGTTTGATGAACACATATATTTGTTCGTTATTCATGGATGTTTTCTATATAATGTAACGGGTACATTAATTAATGGGATGGTACAGACAAATCCTGTAAAATAAATATTTATCATCAGTTTCTAAACACAGGCAACATTTTACCATAAAACAAGAGCCATAAAGCTGCTTAAGTTTAATGTTTCATTGATGATGAAAATAATGGAAACATTATTTTAAAATTAATGGCGCCATATATTCCATGACTGGAAAAAAAAACATAGTTTTTATTTGGTGATAGCATTGAAACCATTTGCAGTATATTTCATTAAAAACATTGAAAACATAAAGAATGAATAGGACATTCAACTTTTAACGCATAAAATGGTAGAAAATTTGCAGGTGCCGAGAAAATATCAAAATACACCAAATTTTCTCTTAAACATCCCGTGACTGGTGCCGTTAACATATATCTATTTTACCGCCTTCGCGTATCATCGCGTATTTCACAGTAACACCTGTAATAAGGATTTAAAGAACCGTTGCTTCGTGCACCTAAAATAGATGTGTGCTCAGCTGGTGAAAAGCACATAGAAAATCCAAGATGGCGGCGGTCACGAGCGTTTCAGCGCCGGCGCAGGTGTTTGAACCGTTTCCGGTTATTGTGCTTTGCTTCCGGTCTCATTAGGACTTAGCCTTATGCTGGTCTAGAAACACTAATCTACTATTTGACGACCGGTCTGGCCTAGTGGGTAGTGACCCTGCCTACGAAGCCGATGGTCCCGGGTTCAAATCCTGGTAAGGGCATTATTCGTGTGATGAGCATGGATATTTGTTCCTGAGTCATGGGTGTTTTCTATGTATTTAAGTATTTATAAATATTTATATATTATATATATCGTTGTCTAAGTACCCTCAACACAAGCCTTATTGAGCTTACTGTGGGACTTAGTCAATTTGTGTAATAATGTCCTATAATATTTATTTATTTATTTATCGCAATAAGCAAGTGAAAATTGTCACAGATAAGTGACCCTATACGAAAAACTTCGTTAAATGTCCAATACAATGGCTTTTCATTAATACTTGATTCAATCACACTCACGTCATTTGAAAAAGCGACAAATCAAACAAGAACACACAATACAACATGGCATCGTGTGAAAATTCACCTATTGTTTTGTTTTGATCGTATACTGACAAAATATACCAGTATTTGTCAGAGATTTAACCTCGAGAGGCAACGCATACATGTAACATTTTGTTTATTTTATTTTTATTTTACTTTATTGGGTACACAGAAATCGTACAATATACGGAAGGTGGAAATAACGAACGATATCTCCATGTACCAAAAAGTGTCATCAATAAACTTTAAATAGGTGGCGCTACAATACCTAGAGTACTTGAACAAAAAAATCAAATCATAGACAGCGCAATTCACTCCGTCAATAACGCCTAGGTTCTTAGCTACTCTAGCGCTACTTTGGAGAGATTTGGAACTATTATTTATAGCTGACAGCTGGACACTTTTGCAACAGTTCTACCATAAGAGATACCTTGACGACCGGTTTGGCCTAGTGGTTAGTGACCCTGCCTACGAAGCTGATGGTCCCGGGTTCAAATCCTGGTAAGGGCATTTATTCGTGTGATGAGCATGGATATTTGTTCCTGAGTCATTATTAGACCCAAGGAGGCAAAGAGAGCTTTTATCTATTATTTTAATGTTTGGTGTAAGGAAATCAAATTTTTGCTTTACATCCAGAAGATTTAAAGAGGCGTTATGAATAAAAAGTTCACATTTGCTATAGTTTAGGTCTAAGCCAATTGTTTCAAATTTTGATTTAATGATCGAAAGGTCTGATAGCACGGATTCGAGGTCGCCTCCCAGGGTTCCGTCGTCTAAATACCAAACGTTAAATTTTGATTTTAAATTTTGAATAATTGGATTAATGGCCAAACTGAATATTGCCGGTCCGAGAGGATCACCTTGCTGGCAGCCGACTTCTGAAGATAGCATATTATCGCGGTAAATCAATTTGGTAGGGTCAGCATAGCAATGCAAAAGGTAGTTATATATTTCAGGTATGTTGTTCTTTATTTCTGTCAGCAAGGTATCCCTGTTTACAGAGTTGAAAGCGTTTCGAACATCAATTTTGACCAGCACATCACAGGATGAATTTGTGAGGTAAGTACGTAAGGCATGGACGGCTGCCTCACAACCTCCTTTTATGCCGAAACCGAGCTGTACAGGTTCAAAAAGGGGTTTTAATTTGGAGATTATATACCTGACTGCAATTTTGGAGGCGAGACGTCTTATAGTACAACCAACGGCAATCGGTCTCACCCCTCCGTCCTTTTTAGTAAGGACCCCGTAGGATTGGAAGTTCCAATCCTATACGGGGCTAATCTCATCGCCCTTACTTGGAACCATTTCCGGATTCACGTTGCCTGTGTACATAAGGTTAATTAATTTAGTTAGGGACATAATTTAGTTACATCTCTATTGTATTGTATTAATTATTTATTTTAAGATTATTATTATGTAATGTTTACCCAGGTATTGGCTGTTGTATTTATAAATGTTGTTATGTATTTTTCATGTCACTGTATGATGTTACTATAAATGTTGTATTGACTTGTAAAAGAGCCCTTGAGGCCTACTTGCAGAATAAATTTTTGAATTTTGAATTTTGAATTTTGGCCCACCTGCCATCACTCTGCCTGGCAACATGTCCCGCCCAGCTCCATTTTAATTTGGTAATGACGTGTCCGACGTCTTGCACCTTGGCTTTACATTATTAAGATTTACAATTTCCACCCGCGGACGCTCCGGCTGTGAAATGAGCTCCCTGCCGAGGTTTTCCCGAGGGTATACAGCATGGGGTTCTTTAAAAAAGGAGTGTACAGGTTTTTAAAGGGTCGGCAACGCGCATGTAACACCTCTGGAGTTGCAGGCGTCCATAGGCTACGGTGACTGCTTACCATCAGGCGGGCCGTACGCTTGTTTGCCACCGACGTGGTATTAAAAAATTTTTTAACATCGCAAATGAAAGAAACCTAAGTCGAAGCTGATGTCATCTGTCAGTGAGAGAGGAGGAGAGAATGATGTCAGCTAAGCATTTCTTAAACTAATTTCTTGTTTGGAACTATTTAAAAGTTACACATGGCTATTTCGTAGGAAAACTAAAAATGTATTTTTTTATTCGTCGACTGTAATCGTTGAATTAAGATTTAGGATACTGAACTAAAATTGAATTTCGATGAAAAGGTTTATATTTTAGCTCATATGGAAAATATGATACCAAGTTTAGTAATTATCGTTGTTATCTCAAAGTAATTTAAAATATTACAGTGGTGTGTGACCTTAAAAAGGTGTCTAGAAACGATACCGATAGGAATCTAAAAAAAATTCTAAGTATTTTTTGTAACTATTAATTCAATAAACTTCTTCTTCCTCGCGTTGTCCCGCCATTTTGCCACGGCTCATGGCAGCCTGGGGTCCGCTTTTACGAGAGCTATTGCCATCTGACCTTCCAACCCAGAGGGTAAACTAGGCCTTGTTGGGATTAGTCCGGTTTCCTCACGTTTTCCTTCACAGAAAAGTGACTAGTAAATATCAAATGATATTTCGTACATACGTTCCGAAAAACTCATTGGTACGAGCCGGGGTTTGAACTCGCGACCTCCGGATTGAAAGTCACATGCTCTTTTTTTAAACCGACGCTCACAAATAGGTAACCCAACAACACTTTAAAAAAACCGTTGCATTATGAACCCCTTTGTGAAATTTGTACTTTAATTTAAATTATTAGAGAACACACAGCTAATAACAAACTAATTATTATGTCCACATAAAACAATATCACATAACCTCTCATTAAGTTAATAATACTCTCTGAATAATTGCAATCAAAGGAATTACGGCAATCGGGACACCGCTCTCGACCTTTGTGCGATGTTATAAAAACAATTTATAGTACAATACAAGCCGTATTGTTTAGTAGTACAGCACAGTGTAGCGTGGGACAGTGGTGGCAGTATATATATAGTTCTTTAGATCTTATTTTTAATTTATTCTCCCAATGACTTTTAAATAAATTATACACGACATCCATTTTGTAATTTGACTTTTAATATGAAATTTTAATTTATCGATGTTAGTTTTATAAGTTTTATTTATTCTTGGACATTCTATTATTTAATTTTCAAATTGTTACAAGTGGATGTTATTATTATTTTACTATGAAAAATTTAGCCACTGTTTTATTTTCTTAATTTTTCTATACTGATTTATTTCTCTTTTTTCTATACTCGCCGCTCCTGTCCCCTCTCTCCTGGTGAGAGGGGGGGGGGGGAGAACTTGGCCCTACCCACTAAACCCACTCCGGCGTTTCGCCCTCTTTGCCGTTTACGAGAGCGCCATGGGATCAGTTAATACATAAATAAAGAGGAGTTCAATACAAATTGCAAATACTTAATGTAAACAATCCAATTTACCTTCATTACTTCGTAATCTTGCAACATTTTAGGAAAATCATGATCCTATCCACAGTTTATACACTTAATTTTTAAAATTTTAACAATTTCTACTAAAATATATGATATTTCTGTGAAAATAGCCTGCATACAAATGTTAAGTTATATGTCAAATGCTAACAAAATCTGTCATATTTGTTTACATTATTATTGAACTGCTCTTCAGTGGAGTTCAATACTCTGTACAATATACGCTCAATTTCACAGTACAAAAAAATCCTCTGAGTTACTAAAACGTATGGAATTTTTGTATCTCAAGGGAAAATTGTCCCAAATTAGGCGTGTTTAGTCTGCCCAGAACAAACACAAACTTACCAAATTTTATCCAAATCTGACGAAAAAATCGACAATAGGTATAATTTAAAACGTCCCATTTAACCCTGCCATCGTTAGTTTATAACAATAGTTATAACTAAAAAGCTTTACTTTATTTTTGAAACCACTGCACCCCACTACACTGCGCATAGACCCAAGCTCCAGCCCATTGTTCTGCGGAGAAAAATCATTCGCGAAAATGATTCTTTGTTTCGGCCGCAACAATACGACGATGCGATAGCGGCCGGCCATTACCTCGGGTGTACCTGAACCTTTACTTACTCAACACAGTTAAAATTATATATAACCTAATAAGTAAAGTCTAATTCAAGTTTTGGAGATCCTTTATATCTCTAAGGATAATTTAATGATCTTTTTTATTATATTTTATTTCTGACGTAGTCTTATACATCTGTAAAGAATTTTAGTATTTGTTGGTTATATTTTTTTATCATTGTTTTTTTTTTTTAATTCGACATTTAGAGACTAGACATCTCTAATAAAGTATATTATTTCATTGATTTCATATTTGTGATTGTATTTTTATTGTTTGTAAAAACTTGACATGTAAAAGTGCCCCAGTGGCCTATTTTCTGTATAAATGTTTGATATTTGTCTTTCTGTTAAAATAAGGAGTTACTTGCGCCTAACAAGGACATCGTTATTTTTTTCTTTATGTTTAATATGAACGTGCAATTTTGTCTTTGGTACCTAACTTCACCTTCAACCTAATGACTTATTATCATAAACTATATAAACTTACTCAACTATATCAAGTTAATTACAATTACTCTACACAAGAAATTAATATCTCACAATCAAACGCGAACGCGGGAAAGTACAAAAACTTCTAAGTTCCGCCATCTTTAATCGCCATCTTGAATCGGCCATCTTCCTCCCACAGCCGTCCTAAATTCCCGGCGAAGTGATACGGAGTTTTCCGGCGGTTCCACGGCCTCTGAGTGACAATTGGCACTTATGTGTGCGTGTGCTTTATGTTAGTGAAAAAATTTGCCACAAAAAAGCTGTAGAAATCTTGACTAAGTATTTGATATTCACGGTTACCGCGATAGTTAGGTTGCCAGAGCTCAACGAGGTTGCGGAGTGTTACGGTTGGCAACGCACATGTAAGTTCCTCTGGAGTTGTAGGCGTCCATAGGCTACGTAGACTGCTTACCAACAGGCGGGCCGTATGCTTAATTGCCACCTACGTAGCATAAAAAAATAATCATGAAATAAAACTATTTGAAAATTTATATAATGTAACGGGTAGTTTCGAAACAGGGTAATTTTGAAAATGGCAAATATATAGTTTGGCAAGCCATTTCCGTGAGTATAAAAAGGTGGCTAATTAAAAAAAATGTAGGCCGAAAGGGTTGTCTTTCCATAGAAAATTTGAATTTCGCGCCTTTTTCTACTGACAAAGTAGACTTGCCAGAGTATATAATAAGGTTCAGTTTATAAACAAACTATAGGAAAAAAATCGTATAAAATTATCGATATAGATATATAGATATTCGGAGACGCTGCCTCATATGCGCGAGTTCCGCGTGAAAGCAACGACTAGCAACTGTCTTCCAACGCCGGCCGTAACATGCGGTTCCTGAATACATCATAGAGAATTTATAATATGTGTGTAGATAAAGTAGTGTATATAACTGTACATCATTAGGCATTAACTTCAACTTCTTCAACTTCAACATTTATTGAGCAAATAGGCCACAAGGGCACTTGTACACGTCAACATGGAATTTACATACAAACAAAAACAAGCACATCAACAATTAAGTATAAAATACAATTACAAATAGCTAAAATAATAAAAATAATAAAAAACAAACAGATACAAAAAAAGGTAAAATTATTTAGAGGTGGAAATATCTCTAAATGTCAGAACTAAATGACTTTCATCAAATTATCCTTAGAGATGTATAGAGTCTCTAAGAGTCAAAATTCCGTTTAAAACACTCATGTGATCCTTTTATGAAACTCATTTCGTTCGTTTCATAAACTCACACTCGTATTTTAATGCATTTAATCATATAGCAGTCACAAACTTAACTAAATACTTGTGTTACAAAACATTTAAGGTATGATGCTATTTTACTTGTAAACTATTAAGAACTTCGGTATTTAAAAAAGCCAAAACACTGACAATTACATAACATAACAAAACAACAAATCTCCTAATTTGTATTTATCACCTGTCGCATCATACCATTTAACCGGCGGTTATTGTTAACCGTTACTTAAGTGACGGCTGACCGGAAACTCGGAACGTGCTAAGTGAGCTAACAGATTTATCTTTAAGGGGCTTTTACACTTTCCTTTACGTCGGATTTATTTCTTTAGTATGATAAAATCGATAGCGCTGGCGTAAAAAAACCTAACAAGTTGAAAAACCTACCTATAAAGGATGTGTAGCTGTCATATACAAAAACAATGGGTAGACAGTCTCAAAGGGTGCGTGTCTTATGATAAATAGTTTCATGCCGCAGTAAAATATTGTGATTTGTAGTATTTAATTATAAAATATATTTTTATAATATATTTTTATAATTTTATTTTTTTATCTATGGGCCACTAATTGCCTGAATTTTTTTTTATAATTTGGATATTTCAGGTGGTAGCATTTGCATCCTTTAATACCTAAACACTAATGGTAATTTAAATTTCTTTTCATTTTTACTCGAGTACATATACACCGTGTGCTGGAGGAATACGACAGTATTCAAAGGTGTTTTCTTGACCGCATTTAGAGACTAAAATGTCATATAAAGTTTTCTGAAATCAGTCTTGTTTTCGAGATAGTGACTATTCTTGTAAAAATTTATTTCTTATATAACTTAGTGAAAAACGCCTTTTTTGCTCCGACGGTGCCACTATGTGACTTGATTTAGATATACTTACTGACAAACATTATAGTTCAAAAGAAAACTCGCAATTTTTATCTGTAAATAAAAAAGAATACTTTACTTATTCGTTATGTTTTTTTTTCACCAAGACGTAAAAAGAAATAACGTGTCGTGTGAAGACGACGCAACAAAAAAAATTATTCTATATATAAAAATATTTTGCTCCTTATGGCCTCAGAAATGGTTAAAATCTGTCGGGTTTCTCCAGCCCAGAATGTATATGGGTTCAAGCGAAATGGGCTGGTAGTTAAAAAGGATAGTGTAAAAGCCACTTAATCAAGGTTTGACCCTTTCTCTCTCTTCTCTCTCTCTTTGAACATATATGATTCAATATTCTACATGCGCCATGTATGTTTATTTACACGTCGACAAATAAATTACATTTGTCTTATATGTAACTTTAACGATGGGACATTTTAATGTTTTGTAATGCGTTTAGAATTATAATATAAACATGTTTGTCATGCTTTTTAACTGAAGTATACTAAATGGAGCATTCCATGAAATTATTCCCATTTGAGGCACACCACAAGTTGTGCTGGCTCAGCAGCGGAGTCCGCGGCAAAGTCTGAGCACGCAAAGTACTCTGCATTGGAATCAGCTTATGACTTTGTGCCGGTGGCTATTGAGACAGCGGGGCCTTGGGGTTCAGAGGCTCGCCCCTTTTTCAGGGAGTTAGGGCGTCGCCTGCGAGAGAGGGGCTGCGATCCTCGATCTGGGTCGTATCTGGTTCAACAGGTCTCCATTGCGGTTCAGCGAGGAAACGCAGCGGGAATAATGGGGACCTTTGAGCCAGGTACGATCCAGGGGGGATTATTTTAGATTTAGTTTTATAGTTTATAGATTAAATACAAGAGTTTCCTTTTCTGTGACTATTTAATGCTCAAAAATATGCACAGAAAAATAATCACCTGCTTTGAAGGCCGAAAAGAAAGTCGCAACACAGGAAATAAAATTATGACGTCTGGCCTAGTGGGTACCCTGCCTATGAAGCTGATGGTCCTGGGTTCAAATCCTGGTAAGGGCATTTATTCGTGTGATGAGCACGGATATTTATTCCTGAGTCATGGGTGTTTTGTGTATATTTAAGTATTTATAAATATTTATTTATAATTACATATATCGTTGTCTAAGTATCCTCAACACAAGCCTTAGTCAATTTGTGTAATAATGGAACAAATATTCGTGCCCATCACACAAATAAATGCCCTTACCAGAATTTGAACCCGGAAACCTTAGAAGGTGACAAACGCTTTTGTGTAACCGATGTTAAGTATTTTTACGCTATAAGTTTGGACGCTTCACTGATCCTAGAAAAAAACGTTAATTTCACGCGAAGTATCGAATAAACAAACGATGATAGAGGTCGGTACGCACCAGTGACCTCACGACAGGTGGCATTAGATTTTAGGGTGGAGTTTTTAGGCATCCTTATCATACCATCTGGGTTCGTTATATATTTTTGAACGAGCATCTAAACTGTCCCACTGCTGGCCTCCCCCCCTTGACTTCCACTATTTCCGATTAATTACAGTATCCGTCCCGGGGTCCTACTGCAAAAACCGAAATTCGCAAATTGCGGGGATCTTTCTCTTTTACTTAACTAGACGTAATTAGAGTGACAGAGAAAAATGCCCGCAATTGACGAACTTCGATTTTCGCGGTTATAGCTCAGTTGCTGAGAAATGCGTCCATGTCCCGTCCCGCCATCTCCTCTTATGGCTCCTCTACATGATGGCCCAGCGTAGGCCAGTCCTAGGGACGCATTTATGCGTTAGAGGGAGCAAGTGATATTGCTATCTCATTTCACCGCATAGCTGCGTCCCTTGGACTGGCCTACGCTGGGCCATCGTGTAGAGGAGCCCTTAGGCCGACAACTTCGGCGTTTACCTTGTGGCACCCACTCCGTGGCTAGTTTAACCCACCTCTGTGGGTGCATACATCGTACATGGCCTGCTCATGTTATATATCGATTAATTGAAGCTTTAATATCTTCACTAAAAATTAACATCATAGAAATGCTAATGGATAATTAATACTTTATGATATAATAAAATAACTCAATCATTCCGGAAAACATATGTTAGTTGATTTTGGCCGGTATAGCATGGATTCGACATGGCCACCACGTCTACTCATTATTAATCGTACATAAAAATGTTGCTGTATGTGAGAGGATACGGTGACAGCTAGCTCAGACTCCATCTTTAGTAATATTATATCTATTTTTGGTTCACAAAGACTAAAGGTCTCCCAACTACAACAAAGGTCTCCCAACAACTAAGCCAACGTTTCAAAAATACTATAAATAAATAATAATAATAAATAAATCACGTTGATAATGACATTTAAGACAAACAATTGTTGACATGACAGAAAGTTTTAATCATAGTTCTGCTGTGTAGAGATTATCGATATATAATATGATTCAAATCGACAAGTCCACATCCCTAAAAACTTGCTTAAAACTCACACATACACATTTTTACGCACACATACTTGTCTGCCCACCACCTAAATGGCTACGGTTTGAGTATCAAATTTTGTACTAAGAACAGAAAACGGGGGGGGGGGGGGGGGGCTTGGAATGAAAAGCTGTTCCAACGCGGGTTGCAGCCACACAAATAAACCTACACCCTTTTAAAAAGTCGTCAATCTCACGCTGATTAGAGCTGTATTCAATTAATTCATTTGTTAGTGATGTAACCAGACGGAAGCTTTAGAAGTTATATCACGTATTACGCTTGGAAGTTGAAACAATACTGCGTACAGCATAATTGTGGTTAGTTAAGATATCAACTTGGTCATTTAAGACGCTGGCGTAACAGTGCTTGTAGTTCTTATAGGTACCTACCTAGGTTCTTTACTATATTGGAAAGTTGTGTAGAAGTTCCTTATTCGGAATTTATCTGCATAGAGTCCGTCTAAAGTGCCAATTACATCCACATTATCAGGCCTGATATCAAACCCGATTTCTGACCCGAGCAAGAGCATTTTTCCGTTTCACCAAATATCCGCACATCGTTTAGAATATTTTGAAATGTAAAAAAATGGTCCATATGGAAAAATATCAAACATTGAACATTTTTGGCAATTAGAGACAAAGTATCTTTTACATTTCAAATATTTTTAACGATGTGTTGATATTCCGTGAAACGGAAAACGATTATCTGTCGCGAAATCAGGGCTGCTTTCGGGCCCGATATCGGGTAGTGTGGATGTAATTGGCGCTTAAGCTAACTGCACTGAATTGAAAAGGACATAGTGTGATTATAATCGTCAAATTTTCATAGAAATTTGACATTAATTATGACATTACCGCACGTATGACAAATGCTATGCGTAGTTAACTTGGTAGCCGACTATTTGATAAATAAATAAAACACGTAAATAAGTACTTATGTATGTAGAGGTTATGTGAGGCGATGGATGATCACGCGTCTTCGGTTAGTATTTAAGTTTATTTGTTATTGTATAACACAACTTTACGTTAACGTTTTTGGATAGTAATTATATTGTATGCATTCCACAGTGCCTTAGTGTGTCACTGTAATACCTACTGCGTAATCTGTTTGAATAAAAAAATAAAATAAATAAATAAATAAAAATGTTGCTATCATATCTTAATTAGATCAACAAGGACGCCCGGTCTGGCCTAGTGGGTAGTGACCCTATGACACCGAAGGTCCCGGGTTCGACTCCCGGTAAGGGCATTTATTTGTGTGATGAACCTAGATACATATGTGTTCCTTAGTCATGGGTGTTAGCTATGTATATAAGTATGTATTTTATGTATATACGAATGTATATCGTCGCCTAGTACCCATAGTACAAGCTTTGCTTAGTCTGGGGCTAGGTCTATCTGTATGAGATTGTCCCCAAATAGTACATTACGATACAAGTGCGAAAAATAGGAAATTCGAAACAAGTGGCGATAAATTAAAACACGACCGAAGGGAGTGTTTTATATCGGCACGAGTTGCGAATTACCTATTCGCACATGTATTGTACAACGTTTTACAGTACATATGGCCCTTTAAATGTTCGACAGAGTAACGTAATGTGCTAATTTTCGCACTAGTGCGGCAAAGTAGCATCATATGTACTGTAATATTTATTTATATTCATAAGGTTTATTATTACATATTATAATATGATGCAGAATGCTTTTAAGAAGTAAATTCATCCATATGTGACATTATCTATGAAAAGGGACCTTATTGTCGGTGGCGCTTACTATATTATCAACGATGCTCCTATATTATAAACAACGCCGCGCTACGCAGTGCGGCGTAAGCGCCATCGACAATAAGGTCCCTTTTCATAGATAATGTCACATATTTTGCGATAAAACTTCGTACGACTGAGGACTAGTGATAATTATTATTTTGGGCTTAATTATTCTAAAATACATTGTATTAAGTATTAAATTCGTCATTTGTATTTGAGAAATAGACCTAGGTACTAGATGACTAGACTTTTTGATGTTAAAAATTGACTGTTGAAAATCGGCATTTCTGAATAAAATATTTTCCGATAATAATCCTAAATAAGCACCTAAGAAAATAAACCTAGCTGTGTAACAGCAACAGCTTACCGAGAAAAGCATAGAAATAATTATTTTACAGGAAAACAACAGATTTTTTTACGGAAATTACTAAGTAATACATAATTTAACAGATACAATATCTATTAAAAATAAATTCAAGTGCCTACTAGTAATATGGCCTGTCCAAATGTCACCGATAATCGTATGCGATTTGCAATACATTGCCGTATTTGATGACCAGTCTGGCCTAGTGGGTAGTGACCCTGCCTATGAAGCCGATGGTCCTGGATTCGAATCCCGGTAAGGGCATTTATTTGTGTAATGAGCACAGATATTTGTTCCTGAGTCATGGATGTTTTCTATGTATTTAAGTATTTGTATATTATATATATCGTTGTCTGAGTACCCACAAACAAGCCTTCCTGGCTCACCGTGGGACTTAGTCAATTTTTGTAAGAATGTCCCTATAATATTTATTCATATATGGTCGCTCCAATGAATTCGTTGCTCCAACTCGACCAGAAGCTTATCGAAAATCGCATGCCAATAGTTGTAACGTCTGTATTAGCCTTTACACATAAACAACTACCTAAGCGTGTAGGAATTCATAAAAAATGAAAACGCGTGGCAATATGTGACATTATCTATGAAAAGGGACCTTATTGTCGATGGCGCTTACGCCGCACTGCGTAGCGCGGCGTTGTTTATAATATAGGAGCATTGCTGATAATAGGATAAGCGCCACCGACAATAAGGTCCCTTTTCATAGAAAATGTCACATATTCGTATGTTCATATAGTTAATTAGGCCTAGTTTGCGTGTGTGTACAGCTGTGACTATCAGACGCTCTTTTGTATCAATGTATTTTGAAATCTTACACGAATTGTTTTTAACCACAGTGTTTTTGTCGCGTAATCTATTATTGAATTGCAAAGTTTACGAATTTATGTTTATAAAATGTACCTAAGATTATTGCCTACAAATAGCAAAATGTAGTTATATTTTAGGCAGGTACCTACTTCGAAAAATCATGCTAGTGCGATATAGGCAAATATAAAATTATGATGTTGTTTATAGTTATTTACAATAACAATTTATTTCAGATAATATATAAAAAGTCTGCGCCGGAAATTTAGCTAAAATATTGTTTATTAAATAAAATAAGTAACTACTTTTGATTCATCTTTCGTTTTACGATTATGAACTCGTTAATATATATACTTATACATATTTTTTAATGTAACTATTTCATTTCATTTCCTTCTTTATTGAACCATGGTAAGTACAAGATGTTAAAATATGAAAAAGTATCTCATCTCTCTCCTTAAAACTAGGACAAGTGCTACAAATACTAACTACACACAAAATTACGATTATTAAAATGATGTAATCCATTCAATTCATCTTCACTGTCATTCATTAACTTCCATTCCTCATTGCACAAATCGTCCATCAAATCACAAGCAATCAACGTAAACTCAATCCAAATGTGCTCAGGCATAACGGCGTTACTGAGCTAGAACCGAACAGACAGACGAACATAACGGCACCTCGCCGCAATTATCAAACAAACCTAACTATTTTTCTTAAAAACCCACTAAGAAAGTACCGCAAACAAAATTTAACTTCACACCAAATCGTGAAAAAGTTCCAAAAGTTTGCAATAATAAATACTATAGTATATCGCTACAGCACACCCTAAAAAAACAAAAGACGATCGTCAAAAAACAATAGACGTTAATCAAAAAACAAAACACACTCACCGCACATAAAAGTCACAGTTCACAAACAGAATCACAACACAGCACAGTTTTCGATTTTCGAATTTCGAACACAAGCACTCGCGTGCGTCCGCGTCGGTCGGCGCGCCGTTATGTTCTGCGCAGGCGCGAGGCGGGAAAGCGGAGAGAGCATTGGATGAGCTTTGCCGTGAATGCCGTGATAATTGTATGTTTAGGTTTAGGTTAGAGGCACAATATGAAAAATGAAAATAAAAAAATATTTATTTCCTTATCAAGTAAAGGTTTACAAATTGGCATAAGTGGTTGGGACTTCCTTTTAGGCGAATGAACCTGTATCAGGATACCCGCTCCTCCATAACTTACAGTCTTGTTAGTGTAGGGAAATATTGTATACATGAAAGTTTTATAGCTATTTTATTATATATGCTATTTGATTTGTGTTCTAACCTAATTAAATTAATGAATATATGAGTGAATATACATATAGTAATAATAATAAACCTTTTTATTCCATAAATAAAGTATACAATATTAAATATTAAAAACATTTTTTTTTAATAGTTGAAACTATAAAGAGTATGTATATGAATATTAAATATACATTCGTTTTAAGAGCTCTATACTTGCAGTAATGTAAGAATTGATATTTGACAGTTCTGATTTGAGGCTACAACCTATTTTAACTGATAGCCTTAGCTTATATTATATAGGGAGCGTGCATGAACTGTAGGAGGCAGCACAGGAGCTGTCAGATTTTTGGCGCGAAGCGTAAATGTGATGTTTATTGTTCCGATGTAGCGCAAAAGATGGCAGAACCTACTATGCACAAGAAAACACTTGACGTGTAAATGTGTGAAAGATATAAAACGCACTAGGTCTTGAGTAATTGATTTATTTGTGAATTAAGTACATGATAATATTAAGTCCGACGACCGACGCTCACGTTGGCGCGGGAAGCTCTCTTGACAGCCGCGCCCATGACAGCTGGGCTGTCAGTTAGGGCACGTTTACAAACCCGGACAATATAAATATTAACAACTAATATCAAAATAGAAATAGTTTGATGACAGACGGTGTTTTCCATATAATAATGATATAATGATATAAATTATCTTACATTTCTAACAATCGGCCATCCTGAATTTTGCCTGACCCGAGGCAATAAAGATATAAACTATTTCTTTTCTAAGGATACAATAATAAAACGTGACAATAACGTGCTATCAGGTAATTTTCTAAGGATACAATAATAAAACGTGACAATAACGTGCTAGTAGGCAAGAAAATATACAAAACTTGTCTTACAAACTAAAAAAAAAACATCACTCACACAGATGATTAAGTAGGGTAGTCACCCAGAGGGTTCTAATTATGTGGCGTCGAACAATACGTAATATGTTTCAACATTGAAACGACAAGCTTATTTTATTTTACATTATTTGATATTATATCCAAGCCTTGTGAAGCAAATTAGAAATCTTACTCACTACATTTTCGGCCATCCTTAAGAGATTGGATGTCCTCATTCAATTATTATCAACATAGTTATATTAACAAATATAACTAAGGAAAAAAAATAAACATTATAAGATTCTTTTACTTTTAGTACAACACTACTGGGATAATATTGCCTCTTGATTTACGAACTAGTGACGACGCCCCCGGATAGTCGCTAACTTGATGTGGGGTAACGTAACAGATGTAGATCTAGTGACTTTTCATCTTGTCTCTAGTTATACACATTAGATTTTACAGTCTTTGAATTATTTATTACAAATTTAAATCAGACAACAAGGCCCATATTACAAATAACTTACAGACTATGCATTTTAAGAACTTGAGAACTAAACACTATTTCGGCAACAAAATAGCGTGACTACGTTGAATCGTCTGGCATTGTGTCAGATTCGACAATTTGCCCCGGAACCTCCGAAACACGACACCCTTTGGCCAGAAGTCGGCGCACTCGATGAGCCCCTGCAGCGGTTGCAGCACGCTCACCGCAAAAGGGTTGATGTGCGCGTAGTGGCCTAGTGGCGCGATCGAAGCTGTAACGCCCTCAGCGTGTAGTACCTGGACTCAGAAACAAGAATTAACAGCGTCTCGTTCCATCATGTGTCACACACACGCAGACACAGGATGTAAGTGTCTGGAAGGTTTTTTTTGTCATCTTTAGATTGTGGCAACGTACACACACAGGTGTAACCCATTTGTATCATTAAATAAATGAATAAATATTATAGGGTCATTCTCACACAAATAGACTAAGCCCTACAGTAAGCTCAAGAAAGCTTGTCTTGTGGGTATTCAGAAAACGATAGGTATATTTAATCTACAAATACCTCAATACGTAGAGAACATCCATGACTCAGAAACAAATATCTGTGTTCATCACACAAATAAATGCCCTTACCGGGATTCGAACCCGGGGCCATCGGCTTCATAGGCATAGGTTCACTACCTACTAGGCCAGACCGGTCGTCACATACATATATCAAGATACACACACAGAGTGTAAGAGCGTTTGGTATGTTGTAGCAAAGTACACAGGTGTAAAAATATTCGTACGGTTATCATTATATACCAGAATACACATACAGGGTGTAAAAACACTTGTACGGACATTATATATTATACCACAATACACACACAGGATGTAAGGGCGTTTAATAAGTTGTAGCAAAGTACACACACAGGGTGTAAAAACATTCGTACAGTTATTATTATATATACCACAGTACACACACAGGATATAAGGGCGTTAAGCGTACAGACACAGGCTGTATGGTGAGCTTGTTACGGCGTACTCGCACAGGGAGCATCCGTCTCATGCAAGCTTAAATGGTGCTGCTTGTTACCGCGTTCTCGCACAGGGAGCTCTCGGCCTCAAGCAAGCTTATTTGGTGATCCCTGTTACCGCGTTCTCACACAGGGAGCTATCGGCCTCAGGCGATCTATCACACTTGTTACCGCGTACCCGCGCAGGGGGTATCGGCCTCAAGCAAGTGTTTCACATGATCTTCGATACCGCGTACGCACACTGGACGTAGCAGCCTCAGCCTCAGCCCCACTAGGCGCAGTGAAGTGGTGGTGAGTTATCTATCGGTAGCTACCGCGTACACACACTGGATGCAGCGGACTCCAACCACGTCGTTGCGGCTCTCAGACGGACGCACTCAGGTCCAACATGTAAAGCATTAAACATTTTACACTTTATTTATTTAACATATACACAAATATGTATTTATATATGGGTTAGACTTTGGTTGGAATTGCATTAACATGAACTTCAATTAAAATGAGACACGTGTGCATTGCGTCACGAATATGAATTTCATGTATATAATGAGGTAATTATAGTATGATAATAACTGTAATTTCCGAGTAACAACTTGGACTAGGCTCAAAATTAGAGCCTAGTCCTATCCACAGTTTCATCTTATCCGCTGAGTTAACATTGATATATTTACGACCACCTCTTTAAAACCATTACGTACTATAAAAACACTATATGTAATTATAGTCTACTATGATAATACAAAAACTCCAATTTGGATTTAAGCACTAGGAGTATTGATAAAGATAAAAATAAGTTTATTGCACACAAAACAGTATATGAATCGGTACAGAATTGGTGTGACATCGGGTGAGTGCATAGCATGGTTACATAACAGAGTTTCCAGCGGTCCCCGCACTAAACTAGGCCTGTACCGCGAGAGACCAAGTATGCATTTGTATGTCATGTGTGACAGTTGGAATATAGAGAAGGAATATAACCCAAACATACATTAGGAGTGATGGAACATTTGCCAAATCGTCGTACTGTAAAAGTTGCCTGTAATCAGATCTTTGTTGTTTGCTTATCCTTTCACAAATTCAAGTCAAAATTGTTGTAAGTAGTTAGATTATTTTGAAATCTCGCAATTGGCTTCCAAGTGACCATGCCTTTTGCATTTGGTACCCTTAACAATTTCTTTGACCATAATAATCCTAGTATAGTTCTACTGTAATGTTATTATATAATTTGTGCTCAAATAAGCATTACAGTAGCCATGTAAACGTCTAAAATGCTACTATAGAACTAGCTTAAAATACAAATCGTTATAAAAATGCTGTCGGCCATAATACGGCGGCAGTGTTTCAGGTTCAAGTTTCCAGCGACTTATAAACATAATATTGTAATAAATTTATGAATTGAATTATATTAAAAAGAGGTACTGCAAGTGGCGGGATCGATGGGGCGTTCGAATCAGCGTAAGACAGTTAGTTTGTTTTTTTTTAAACTTGGCGGATTTTTACTTTTACAGACCTTTTGGTGTGTAAAACTGTCGACTCATAAAGAGTATGCAGGAGCAAACACCCTCAGCACGAACTAAACCACTCGTTTCGATACAGTTAGTAAATATTCTCCGCATATTTCTAGATAGAAAGTACGCAGAGTAGCTGAATCTTCGGGTAACATAAACCGCGTCCTATCGAATCTATCAAATAAACAAAAATCAAACTTGGGACTTGATGAAAGACAAACGCTGGCGTGATCTATCTCGTTGCCACCGGCATCTAGCGAACGGTATTTGCATACTAATGTCTAATACATGCTATGAAATTGCGAAAGACTAACGCTTGCGCGATCTAACTCGACGCTAGCGCCATCTAGCTTGCAATTGGGTAAACTTTCCATATTGGAAGTGGTGTTAAGTTATAGTACATATTTATATATCTGTTCGATCGATAATTTTCGATCTATGTATAAATAACAAGCATCTATTTATTTATTTTTTAACTAGATTAGGTATAATGGTAACTAAATGAGCTCTTGACTGTATGCGGTATTCATTTTCAATGTTAGTTGTTATTTTATTTATTTTTTTTGTTTTTGAAAACTCACAGCTAAAGTAACAAAATAAGTTTCAAAATAAAAACAGTAAGCCAATTTCACATGTAGAAACTGCGTAAAGTATATGACGTGCGAAATTGCAAAATTAATAATAACTATTATGCTTACAATTATGTTGCTTTACAGTGAGACTGAGTTTTTAAACATTGAACGAGAAGAACAAAAGAGAAAGAAATAAGATGAAATTGTGTTAACAGTATCACAGAACAGATCGATGTGATCATGCTATTTGCAAAGCTGATTAAAGGACTTAGCAGCTCAGAAAAAAATGAGTTTTAACTATAATTAGTATGAAGGAAGGAAATATGGAACGTTCGTTTGGTGCGAGAGGATAGACGTGAGGGGACTGATTACCATAAGTTCGCTAGCAGGTCAGGACAGTCTACATGGTCCTGAGCGATTTTCATAATATAAATTACATCAGATATATTCAGCCGGATTTAAAGAGGTAGCAGGAGGAGTTTGGCACAATGCTGTAACTTTATTTTGAATTTTTGAATTTATATCTCAGAAAACAAATATACTTTTTTTTTTATTCTTTCTACTTTTGAAATATAGGTGTCATAACAAGTGTTCCAAACCTGAGAGGCGTATTCCAGATGGCTCCTTACAAATGCGCAATAGACAATTTTAATTGATTTTAGTCTTTTAAGGTTCTTACACGATCTTATGATAAAACCAAGTGCCTTGAAAGCTTTGTTGACTATTGAATCAACGTGCCGATCAAAGATCAACTTATTATCCATTACGACACCCAAGTCCCTTATTTCACTACACTTAGCTATAACCTCATTTTTAACAAATAGAATAAAAGACATTACGCTTACGAGTAAAAGAGATGGCAAAGCATTTGAACACATTTATATCTAGTTTATTATTAGCACAATATCGATCTAGTCTAAGGAGATCTTGAAGGTAAGTAGAGTCGAGAGTGTTATTAACTATCCAGTAGACTTTCATATCATCAACAAATAAAAGAATATTTGAGTGTTTAAAGCAATGGGAAGTATCGTGTAAATATATGATGAATAATAATAGTCTAAGAGATCCTTGGGGCGCTCCTGAAGGGATTTCCACCCACGATAATGAAAATCCGTTCAGAACGACCGCTTGGGACCTGTTTACGACACAGGAGGAGAACCATCGAAAGAGGTCTCCTCTTATACTTTCCTACTGATAAAAGTTTATGTAATAGCAGATCATGGTCGATGTAATCTGTGTACACAGCATCGACTGGATCTTCACCATCCAAGTTATGTGACGCGTAATCGTTAAATCATTATAATGTGGAAGATACAGATCATATATTGTTAATAACCAAAAACATAAAAATGAAACTAGTTATTCCTTACTAATTCGAATCTAAATCATTCACACTATCATTTATGTATACATATACAACTGAAACTAGTTTTTTGGAGAAATCGCGAAACGTCTGGTTGACGTAACTGGTGACCGAAGAGCTGGCGGCTTCCTCGCACAACGTATCAGTATTGCGATACAACGAGGAAATGCCGCCAGCATCCTTGGTACAATGCATCAAGGGCCTATTTTAGATATAAGCTAGTTATAGTAATCATCTGTATATATCCATTATGTATATTGTTATTGTCAATAAAGATCCACTGAAACTAGGTCACGTGTTTTGTGGAATTAAAAGTTTATTTTATTTTAAAACATTTATGTATAGGTAATTAGTCTTGATTAATACTGAAAAGATATTTAATACTGGTATTTAACATTTCACTACTGCGATATAATTTTTAAACTGGAACTTTGTCCACTGACAAAAATAATAGCTACTAAAAACTATAAATATGAATAAAATTATTTCAACAACTAACTGCATTAGGAGGCGGTTATCACTTATCATGAAAAGTAAAATTACTGAAATAGTTCTAGGTAAATACAACGCTGGTTCCGTTGCGCAAAAAAAACTATGCGCGAATGCTAACTATATATTTCTATGCACCTTCATAAGGCTAGGCCATAGGCTAGTCTAGTAAGTATTTAAGTCGTCGATAGGATTTCAACATATTCAGTGAAGACGAACTGCCTACTTGTTAACATTTACAACTTATAATAAAACCAAACTTCTGGTGATGGGTAGGACATCAATTTAAAATGAGTTTGTAGAAGTACCTCATTCTCAAATGATGAGAAGTATTAGTATATTTTCTGCACCAACTGTTCCATTAACTCCAATGGCAACAATAAATATTTTATTTATGTATATATTCATGTATTCCTAACTTACCTTCTAAATATTTAATTGGAGTGCAATTGTTGAGGTTAAGAACAGTAATTTAACAACAGAAGACAGATAAGTTGAAGAATTAAACTAAGGACTGAAAGTACCTACATTAGGATGTAACTACATACTCACATATACAGCAACTTAATTTGATGCTTTTATTGTTTGTTTGTTTGTTTGTTTAAACTTTATTGCACAAATTTACAAAAAGAGTACAAATGGCGGACTTAACGCCTTGAGGCATTCTCTACCAGTCAACCATTGGGCTAAACAGAAATAGTTAGTTTGGTGCAGGATTGTAAAGAGTTGATATGGAAATAGACACAAGTCGAGACTACTATGATACTATACTTACACTAATATATATTTTAAATATACCTACATATATACATATTCAATATATATAAATAAACATACATATATATAATAATAATGTACCTATTAGTGTGAGATATCACGCAGACTTTTAGTCACGAATGTTTTCAAATAAGTGCTTACGCAACTTGCTTTTGAAAGAAAGCTTGCTCTGAGCTTGTCTGATAGGCAGAGGGAGAGCATTCCACAGACGTATTGCTTGGCAAGTGAATGAGTTGGACAAGAATCCAGTCCGATGAGGGAGGACAGCCAGCTTCAGAGTTCGAGAAGCACGAAGAACATAACCAGGACGGGCTGTTATAAATTCAAATTTAGACCTGAGATAACTGGGTGCAGCTGGGTCAAATAAAATTGAATACAAAGTACATAAAATTCGCAATGACCTGCGTTCACGAATTGCGAGCCATTGGAGTTTACGGCGAAAAGCAGAGACATGGTCATATTTGCGGAGGTTAAAAACGAATCTGATGCAATTGTTGAGGAGACGATCAAGTTTGGAAAGCGAGGCTTGTGTAATGTTAGTGCAACACACATCAGCGTAGTCAATGATTGGTAATATTAGGGACTGAACAAGTAAAATTTTAGTACTTGCCGGTAAAAAGTTTTTATGCCTGTAAAGCGCCCGCAATGTATTGGTCACCCTGCGACTAACGTCAGACACATGTTGCTCCCATGTCAAACCACTGTCGATAATTAAGCCCAGATTTTTAACATGCGCTGACAGAGGTATAACGGTGCTTTCGAATAGGATAGGCGCAACGAGAGAAAGATCAGTTGACGAAAGTAAGCGGGGGCTTCCCAAAACTATACCTTGGCATTTCGTGGGGTTAACGGCGATTCCAAAGTCACGGGACCAAACAGCGATGCGGTTAAGATCGTCGTTAATTTTAGCGATTGCACATCCGATGTCTTTGGTATTTGCTTGCGTATAAAGTTGCAAGTCATCAGCATACAAATGGTAAGAGCAGCTAAGACTATTAGTAATCAAATTTATAAATATAGAGAAGAGAAGAGGAGAAAGTATGCCACCCTGTGGAACACCCGAAGTGAGCTCTAGCCAGTCAGAAAAGGACTGACCAGCGCGAACCGCCTGCCGGCGATCCAGGAGGTAAGAAGAGAACCACTCGGCGACTGATGATGAGATGTTTAAATGTTTTAGCGCAGCAAGTAAAAGATCATGATTAACCGCATTAAAGGCGTTGGAAAAATCGATTAAAACCAATACAGTTAGCAGAGAGTTCTCCATGCCGTGCCTCACATCCTCAACTACTTTCAGCAGAGCTGTCGATGTACTGTGCCCAGGGCGAAAACCGGATTGAAAAGGCGACAGTAAATGGTTAGAGTAGATGTGGGTAGATAGTTGTTTATGAACTACTGCTTCTAATATTTTTGACATGAATGGGAGAATGGATATTGGCCGAAAGTCTTTAAGTAAAATGGGGTTAGAATTTTTGGGTAAAGGGATAACATGGGCATTCCGCCACACTGAAGGAAAAACCCCATTGAACATTGAAGAATTAATCAGAGAAGTGATAACTGGGAGAATACATTCTAAGATGCAGACAATCATTAATCTACTCAAGTCGTCGTGACCAACTGCATTGGACTTAATGGACAGGATTACTTTACGGATCTCATCATCAGTGGCAGGGGAGAAAGAAAATCTATTAGAAATAGAAGGTAAAGAAGAAATGTACGAGATGCTTAAATCTTTGGTATCAGGGTCTAAGGTGGAACTTTTTGCAAAATGTTTATTTAAATCGTTAATAGAAAAAGAAGAGAATGAATTGCATGGGCTATGAGATTTGACGACACCAATAGATTTTAGGAATTTCCAAATGTCAGCTTGGGATGAAGAAATAATATTTTCATGTATATATTTACGCTTAGCCGCTCTCACCAGTCGATTACACCGATTCCTAGCAGCCTTATAATGTTGCCAGTCTTCGTCACACCGGCTGCGTTTGTACTTCCGGAACGCCCGATCACGTCTTGCCATGGCCATTCGGACCCCTCTAGTAATCCAGGGCGCAGGAGGTCGTTTCAGTTTGACAGTACAAACCGGTGCGTGAGTGTCGTAGAGCTTTAAGACTGCTTTATTCAATAAAGCTACTCCCTCATCCACCGAGGGTGCTGCATATACCGGCGTCCAGTCCACAGCACACGCGTCACGTTTTAGGGCTTCAATATCCAGCCTCGCAAAGCTACGCAGCTGAACAAATTTGGATTGTGGTTTAGGAGGCCGGATACGATAGCTCATGAAAATAAGGTCGTGGTGAGAAAACGCGGGCGCTGTGAACTGGCCAACTTTGTCCACGAGATCTTTGGAAGAAGTTAGAATAAGGTCAAGCCAGGAGTCCGAAGCATCACAGTTGTGGTGGGTAGGGTTAAGAGGAAGAACGTTTAAACCCGCTGATTCAACGATTTCGTGCAATTTTCGTGACCTATTGTTAAATTTTAAAAGATCGGTATTAAAGTCACCCATTACCACGTGATGTGTGTACACTGAGCTAATCGGAGACAAAACTGATTCAAAGTCAGTAAAGTAGTCAGTGTTTGGAGGACAATAGACTACACCAAGTACTGCAAGTGAACCCCTCACGTTAATTTCGACAAATAGATATTCAATAGACCCAGAGTATCTCGTGGAAGATGATGAAATAATTTTATACGTAATATTGCTGCGGAGGTAAATGGCAACACCACCGCCACGTTTGCCTATACGGTCGTTACGTAGCAACACAAAACCTGAAAGGCCATAAGAAGTGGAGGGTAGCTCAGGTTTAAGCCATGTCTCTGAAACCATTATAGCATGTATATTACTCGAAGAGAAAGTGTCTAAGAAGTCATTGTAGTGGCTCGGAATACTCTGGGCATTGATGTGGCAGATGTTAATATGTTTGCAATCGTTCTCAAAAGTGTGTGTGAGGCGATTCCCGAGCGTATCCGGCTCACCGGCCGAGCTATCAAGCGAGTAGAAAGAGGCAGACAAGTCGCATGCTGAAAGGTAAGATTCATTGTTCGACATAATATTTCACTAACGCAGGTACAAATATAAATATATACAAATAAATAAGTAAATTAAAAATATATAAGTACTAAAACTATTATACCCGTATACAGGCAATTTTTACAAACTATACAAGTTCGGTTTACCCTGCCAGTTGACCAATAGAAAAAAAAAAAACAGGAAAAATCTACAATAACAGAAAAAAAACATAACACAACTTAAATTACTTAAAAACTTGTCGAGCACATTAATTAGGAAAAGAAAAAACAAAAATAAATATAAGTTAATACAAGAAAAGATGTTGACATATGTATTTGCAAACTACCGTAAAATTGTCTTGCAAAAACAAAACGCATAATTTGACATCTATCATCATGACGGCCATATTGACGTTTGACTTGACTGAATCGAATTTACTAGTGAAAAATAAACTCAATATAAAAATACAAAGACGGTAGACTTATAAATTGTTCAGTGACCATAAGTTTTGCTAAACTGCGTAGTTTTTGACATTATATAAAACATGAAAAAACCTGTCAATGGCCACATGCAAGGCCCACTAACGTCTCGTTGCAGGCCTCCTGGTCGCAGCAGTCGCTGTGCTTTTACCGGCCACCGCAGAGACTTGTGATGCGGAGTTTGAGGCCATGGTGATAACCGCGTCAGATGCGAGGATTACACCGCCGGCCGGCGCAGGCGCCGTGACTTCAGACGGCGCAGGTGATGGGACTGCGGGTGGCACAGAGGCTGAGGTTTCGGAGGTGACAGACCCGGAGCTTAGGACTGCATGCTGCGACATCAGCGATTGAAGATGTTCATCCGAGGATAGCCGCTGTTTCTTCCCCGAAGGCAACTTGACAAAAATATTGCCGTCCATTGTCCATACTCTGCGCATACCAAAATACTCCCGAGCTGCATGGAACATTGATTGTCGCTCACGAGTAAGAAACTCAGAAACGACTGTTGGGGTGCCCTTTAAGCCTGTTTTCTTTGACCATATTAAGCTTCTTAACCGTGTATCACAAAAACGAACCAGAACTGGTCGAGGTCGCCCGTCCTTTAATGCACCGAGCCTATGGCAGACTAAAATAGAGTCCTTGTTCACATCAGCAAGTTGAAGGCGGTTTTGGCAGATAGCGACTACAGTACCAGTGATGTCCTCGCTGCTCGCCTCAGGAATACCAGAAAACAGCAGAAACTTCCTCCGATGGCGCATTTCAATGGTGTCCACCATACTCATGACTGAGCAGATCTGCTGCTTGAGGAGATTCATCATGCCCGACACTTGCTCTTTGAATGTGCTGACCTCCTTGCTAAGACTAGCGATGGTGGGATGAGTATGGGGAGATGCCAACTTCAGTGCCGCGTCCAGCTCATTGAACCGCTTGTTGATAGATGCCTCAAACTGCTTTTGTGTGTCCAGGATGGTGTTCATGGCCTCCATGTTTTGTTTTAGTGCCAGTAATTATATAAAAAGTGACAGGTGACAAGTGCAGACTGGAGTGCAAAGGTCAACAGGCAGGTTGGTGATGATTTTACACACTAATACCACATAGGAAATACTTTCCCACACAGTATGTCAATATTTAGACTCAATGCTAGTAATTTAAGGCCAAATTTTGTTTAAAACTTTTGAATATAAATAATAAATTTAATATACTAAAATCAGGTGACTTGTCGTTTTTTATACACCTACCCACAATCACCTTTTATGAAACTTGTTCTAATTTAGCTGTTCATTATCTTTATTGTTAAATTGTTCAGTATCAATGCAAGCTACTCGATATTATTTTAAGGTTAATAGTCATATTTCAATAATTAAAAATAATAATTTTGGTCACTTAAATTAAACGATTACTGAGCAAGATTCGAAAATACCCAGTCAGTACAGGGACTTGGTTGACATTCCAATCGCTTAACAAGTAACCATTTGACTGTCCAGTCTAAGTACCAGTTGCACCAGCCACAGTTGATGGACTGGCTAACATCACTCAGTAGTAATATAATATAAGTATAAGTGACCTATGAAAGCCATACAATAAAATTTGAGTATGGGAAGCCATACAATAAATTTTGCGAACACTTTAACAGTGACAGACGGTTTGGTGCAACCAACCTTCTTGAGGTCAGGTTATACTGGTTTGTGCGTTAGTGCAATAATAGTAATAGCTAACAAAATTGTTAGCTATTTAAATAGACATCTCCATAGTTTGTAAATTGCTTGTCATAATCAGACTACTGAGCACTTACCTAGTTCCATTGCACGGGACTAAAACCCTTAGGTATACTTCTCAGTTCTCATCACTATTTTCCATTAGTCAAACCTATTTGAAACATTTTATTTTTAAACTTTTCAAGTGTAGCAGTCAATTTTGTCCTTAGTTCATCCCGTGTGAACTTTACACAATTACTCACCAGCCAGCACAATGACTGTGTTACTTGTATAGGCCAATTGTCCATCACAATGATATCTGTGAACATAATGTAAGAACACACACACACAACACAAAAATAATTATTTGATAACAGTAAATCACCATACTTAATATACTGTATTACAATAGTGCATGAATAAAACCCTTATACCTACATCTCAACCTACTTTCTGCTTGTAAAACTCATTTGAACAGGTAGTGGTCAGTTTTGTCTTTATTCCTCTTCTGGAACCAACCAGCCATTTTCATTTTGCTTGTATAGTTACACAGGTGATTATTCCATCCTAAATTATATTGTACTTTCAGGGGGGTACACTAATCCCTTAATACCAGTCATTTCAATAAATGACAATATAATAAAATCACTTCTTTTGTCACTAAGAAATACCGGATAATGAATTAATTAAAACTCAAATGGGATCATGACAAAATTACTGTTCAATATTCAATCTAGTCTAGGGTGAAGGCTTCAGTGGGTACACCAGCAAAATCACTATGCCACAGTAGGTATCAAACACTTTGCTTTAAACTTAAGGGCAGTTCATCATGCATTTCTTACCATTAAGAAAATTCCTTAAATATAACTTGAAATACACACCAATACTTTCCAATTGATAGGCCTGAAGCTGAATAACCTTATATGACCCCGGTGGAACTTCAGGAATATTACACTTATATAACCTTAATGGTAACTAAAAAAATTAACTCAATATATATCATTACTTGTTTTTACTCAATATAATCATGATTTGATATTGAATTCAGCATTTCAACAAGATGCCAAGTACATTTATTGTACAGCACAAATAAGAATATCAAATTTGAAACTGCCAAGCCTGGTTTCCTGACTTGACATGTCGTGTTATACAATTTTGATTATTTATATACTTTCTCAACTGCACAAACTAAACCATGCGCAATCTCATAAATAATCCTATTACGCTTCGCACATTTTAAGTGAACATTTCATTCAAATTAATTCTCAGTCCTAAATATAATAAATATCTCATAGTATTTATTACCTGTTTTGCTATCATAAACAAACCACTCTCCTGTATTGTAGACCAACATCATGAGTTGTGATCGAATTTGTTTGCCTCGCCTCGTTCACGTAGTAGTACGGTCGCCAAATCTCAAAAGCCCTCTAGAAACACGATTTAATTGACTCGGCTCGGCCTTACCCACAACCGGTATCAATGTGTTCGGACAGTTCTCCTGATCACCGTACATGCGGTAGTAAAGCGGAAAAATGGTGGAGGGGATAGTAATGACGTCACAAAGATGGCGGCCGGACCTATTCTTTTTGGCGGTGTATCTCGAAAACCACTTAACCGATTTTAATCATCGAGGTGTCAAATAATAGCTTATATTATGGAGATTATTTCCTTTTCTACAAACATTTACGTGAAACGTATAGGAAAAAAAATAACCACAAAAAGCAGTTTTTTTATAAAATTATTATTTTTTATTTTGTAAAAATTTCCGTAAATATTAGCATTTCGCAAATTTTGTTTAATATAAAACATATTGCTTCATTATCAAGGAATATAATGAGCCTTAAAACATACAGATCGAGTAATAAACAATGAAGCTACACTCATTTATTTGCGCATGGGTAACGATAACTGGCTTTTACCGGTCGAAACTGTGGTGACTGTTACGATACGTATTGAATGGAATTTATAGAGTATCGGTTTTAATTACTGAAATTATAATTAAAATTATAAAAACCAGACACAATAATGTTACCTTACTTCGACGTTTAGTCTCTTTTTTCGTCTTAATCATAGGTAGGTACATATTTATTTTTACTTAAAAATTTTATACAGGGTGAACTTTTAACCACCAGTCATACTCTGCGCAGCGACTTTATAGGTCATACTTAACAACTTTTACTATTAGTAGTCCCAAAGCCGCTCCGAGGCCAGATTTAATTGACTCAGCTCGGCCTTACCCACAACCGGTATCAATGTGTTCGGGCGTTTCTCCTGATCACCGTACATGCGGTAGTAAAGCGGAAAAATGGTGGGAGGGGATAGTAATGACGTCACAAAGATGGCGTCCGGACCTATTCTTTTTGGCGGTGTATCTCGAAAACCACTTAACCGATTGTATTCATCGAGGTGTCAACTAATAGCTTATATTATGGAGATTATTTCCTTTTTACAAACATTTACGTGAAACCTATAGGAAAATAATAATCACAAAAAACATTTTTTTTTATACATTTGGTTGGTAGGTTTGTCTTATGTTTTAAAGCAGTAAAATCTTTCAAGTCGAAACACAGTATAAATATACATTTTGTTGTCTAATCTAAAAGTATGATGTTCATTGTTTAAGACTGATTAGTGATTACTGAATTAAATAACATGCTATTTGTTATTTTTGTTTTATTTTTTAAATCAGGTATTAATTTATTCACTATGTATCACTATACAGGCAAAATGTGTATCATAGTTGGTCTGTAAGTACTTACTACTTGTGTCGAATATAGGTATAAGATGAAATTTTAACCACCAGCCATACTCTGCGCAGTGACTTTACAGGTCATACTGAACAACTTTTATTATGGGACCAATGCCGAATCACGCAAGAAAATTTGGATCTGGAATGACACCCACTGGCTGTGCCCTACCACTAGTGTTGAGTTGCTCACTCGTGAGGCACCTCATTTGTACTACTCATTTTGTTAAATTGTCGCAGAACTTCACACCGCATAAATGTCATACATCACTCCTCAATTAATTTTACTCATTTACTCGCGCGCATCACACACAGCTCTTACCACTCAAACCATTCAAACACTTCAAATTTAAAAAAAACTCTCAGCCTTTCAAACCTTTCAAACTCACTCGCGTTCCTCACAACTCGCAAGAGAGTCGCGAGGCGCTCGGTGCTCGCCGACATTCAAATGAAGAAATGAGTCATTGACGTCATCATACTTCATCGCTCACACTATCAACTGCCCAACTACAAACCTTATTGCAAGGACAAAAGGTCCACCGAGAAATGCGTTGTGTTTGTACCATTCACTCGCCTCACTGTGACATCCCCTCAAAAATCCTTTCAAAATGAAACAATGAATTAGATTTACCGAAAGAGGGAGTGAGACAGACACGCGCCGTGCTTCAATAACACCTCATCGAAAATACGTTAAAAATGAAACACGAAAGAAAACAAGCGTAAGCGTCCGCAAGCTTACATACATATTACGCCATTTTGATCCTAGCATTGCTAAGTTACTTGTCAAAAGCGAAAAATCTAAGTCATCAAAGAACCTACCGAAGAAAGTTTTTTCTCTCTGTCGCACTTGTAATTTCATACGTAAGTGCGACAGCAAAGCAAAACTTCGTGGTTCGCGGTAGGCCTCCATATTTGTTAGCTATTATTGTACTAACGCGCATGTAACGCGCATACCAGTATAACCTGACCTCAAGACTCATATTGCTGGTGTCATGTATAATCTGAATCAATTAGACTGGACTTTGAATTGAAATGGTTACTTGATAAGCGATTGAAATGCCAACCAAGTCTCACTGGGCATTTACGAAGCTTGCTTAGGTTAGTTATCGTTTAAGAGACCAAAATATTATTTAAATTATTGAAATATAATATGGTGGCGTACACAAAATATGATATTTTACATTAGTTTATTAATAAAAAAGTAAATATAATTTGTATAGGTGAAATAAACATGTACATTTTAACGATTTGAATTTGTAATACTTTTTGTTAACGTGCTTCGTATAGTATTTCAATCATTTATGATTTTGACATATTTATAGTACGAGAAACTCGAAAAAGTTGTTCGTAATCTTTAGTTGTGTTTTATAAATAGTGATCAGTGACCATTCTTATAATTATGCCAAAATAACAATATATTAACATTGTTTTCGCGATAAAATATACCTGTGGGTCTTTCTTTGTGTCTTTTGCATACAAAAATCAAGTGTATATTACACGCCGGTGGCATTACCGCGCGAACGTTATTGAGGCTTTCGTTTGTTATCATATTCCAATGATATTATTACTGATAAATTATGAGGTGGTAAGTTAGTAATTTCTACATAATAATGGTACAAAAAATATTGGATTTGTTCTCCTTAGTTTGTTAATTGTTTGTTTGGTAGTTTATGGTTAGTATTTATTTCAATATATGAATGTTAAACTTAAAATGATATCAAGTAGCAAGGATTGATACTGAACAATCTAACAATAAAAATAATAAACTGCTAAATTAGAACAAGTTTCATAAAAGCATCAAATTAAGTTGCAATAGGATGTATGTACTTTAACTCCTTAGTTTGATTCTTAACTGTATGTCTTCTGTTGTTAAAGTTCTGTTTTAAACCTCCAGAATTGCACTCCAATTAAATATTTAAAAGGAAGTTTAGCAATGCCTAAATATGTATTTACATTAAATATGGTTTGCTGCCGTTGGAGTTGATGGAATAGTCGATGCTGCAAAACTGCTAGTACCTCTCCTCATTTGAAGTAAGACATTGTAACACCTCATTTTAGAGAATGAGGTACTCATACAAACTCATTTTAAATTGATGTCCTACCCATCACTACCTACCACACAAAGCGAGATGACATTCACAATGCCCATACCTCTCTTTTGGACGTAGTTTAAGGACGTACCCGGGTCCATGACGCATGCTCGCCACACCGCTGCTTAAAATAAGCTGACGCACCGTAAATTGAACTGCGTAAAAATCGCAAAAAATATTACACGGAGATCTTATGGCAGACACCGTACTGGTGACGTAAAAGACGCAACTGTTTTGCGAACAAAAAAGATTCGCGTAAAGCACGTCACTGCGATTCCGTACCGTCACCGTTTTTTAAACAGCGGTGTGGGGAGCATGCGTCAAAAACGGTACGCATACGACGCGTCACTGCGATTCCGTATCGTGACCGTTTTTTAAGCTGCGGTCTGGTCGCACCTTGTATTGTATTGTATTGTATTGTATTCGGGCGATTTTTCCGCAACTCGACGACTTGCGCCTATTTTGCGTGATATGTTGGGGGTGGGCTAGTCCTGCCAGCCCAGCTCCTCGAGGAATCCTATCAAACCTTTGATGTTGAGTAGGACCTCGGGGAGGTCTCTCGGAGATCCGAGATGTTTAGCTCTGTATGGAGTCACTCCGCTGCATTCCAGCACCACGTGAGAGGCTGTTTCTTCTGTCTCCATGCAACCTCGGCACAGGGGACTGTCTGTGACACCTGTTGTGAAAAGATGTTTGTTAAATAGTCCATGACCTGTTATGACACTGGTTACCATACTCAGTCGGACCTTCCCTAGTTGCAGGAGCGCCCTTGTGAGTTTTCCGTTGATGCCAGGCATGGCTTCTTTTGCGTGTCTGCATCCAGTCTGGTTCAGCCAGTGTTCTGTGTGTAGTTTCCCTGTACGTGCCAGCAGCATTGAGCGTACCTTGCTAAATGGTATCGGAAGAATCGGTTCCGGACCAATCGCCCCCGCATTCGATCCTTGCCTGGCAAGCTCGTCCGCAGCATCGTTACCTCGGGATCCACTGTGTCCCTTGATCCATTGTAGGGTGATCTTGTTATTATGACATACCTCCATTAGTCGTTCGTGGCATTCGTGTATAAGTTTGGATGTAACTATATGGCTATTTAGAGCCATTAAGACTGCTCTACTGTCGGAGAGTATGCGGATGGAGGATCCTACTACCTTCCTTGCAGTGATGGCAGCCGCCGCGTTTATGATGCCCATGCACTCAGCTTGGAATACCGAGTTATGGGCTCCTAGCGGAGTGGTGATCGACATGTTCAGGTCTTCTGAGAAGGTTCCAGAGCCCGATCCGCTGTCTGTTTTGGACCCATCAGTGAAGATTCTCAGCTCCCGGGGATTGAGTCCTTCATGATTGTCGTCCTCATATAACTGTATTTTGTACCTTTTATCGAAGATAGCTTGTTTGTGAATCCGGTCCGTGCCTGACCTAAGCACTGGAAATTCGTCATACACCTTTTCCAGGCATTTTGTGTGAAGAGCTCCTGTGATGTTAGACCATATCTTGAGGGTTCGCAACCTTACCGCTGAGAGACTGGCCTCTTGCTGTATGTGTAGGTGCAGCGGTGGAAGGTTTAGCATGACCTCCATGGCTGCAGTCGGGGTAGACCTCGTGCAGCCAGTGGTGGCCGCGCATGCGAGCCTTTGAAGTCTTTGTAGTTTGTCTCGTACGTTGCCTAGGTTTGTTCTTGGCCACCAAACCAGAGCACCGTAACAGAGTAAGGGGCGGATTATCGTCTTTTAGAGCCAGAGGGTAATTTTCGGGTTGAGTCCCCACCTCTTACCAATCATCCTTCTGCACTGCCAGAAGACAACTCCCGCCTTGTCTATCCGTTTGTTGATGTGGTTGTTCCAATTGAGTTTATTGTCGAGAGTTAGTCCTAAGTACTTAACTTCATCGGACAGCTGTAGCTCAGTTTGGAAAAGTGTTGGTCTGGTAAAGTTGGTCGCACCTTTATATGGGACAGTCAAAATTTTTTTCGCGATTTCGGAATTGGTCCCATAGTAAAAGTTGTTAAGTATGACCTATAAAGTCGCTGCGCAGAGTATGACTGGTGGTTAAAAGTTCACCCTGTATAAAATTTTTAAGTAAAAAGAAATATGTACCTACCTATTAATAATTTTAACTATAATTTCAGTAATTAAAACCGATACTTTATAAATTCCATTCAATACGTATCGTAACAGTCACCACAGTTTCGACCGGTAAAAGCCAGTTATCGTTACCCATGCGCAAATAAATGAGTGTAGCTTCATTGTTTATTACTCGATCTGTATGTTTTAAGGCTCATTATATTCCTTGATAATGAAGCAATATGTTTTATATTAAACAAAATTTGCGAAATGCTAATATTTACGGAGATTTTTACAAAATAAAAAAAAATAATTTTATAAAAAAACTGTTTTTTGTGGTTATTTTTTTTCCTATAGGTTTCACGTAAATGTTTGTACAAAAGGAAATAATCTCCATAATATAAGCTATTATTTGACACCTCGATGATTAAAATCGGTTAAGTGGTTTTCGAGATACACCGCCAAAAAGAATAGGTCCGGCCGCCATCTTTGTGACGTCATTACTATCCCCTCCACCATTTTTCCGCTTTACTACCGCACGTACGGTGATCAGGAGAACTGTCCGAACACATTGATACCGGTTGTGGGTAAGGCCGAGCTGAGTCAATTAAATCTGGCCTCTGAGCGGCTTGGCGACCGTACTATAGTAGCTTACCGGCAGGTCAATGACCGGTAGGTGATAATATTGTACTTCTCCGAATTCATATATGATTTATAACAATTCACACGTTTGTTAAATAGGTTTTGAACAACACATTGAATCACTTCGCGACCCAAAACTTAGTGCATTTTCCAAAGTAGGTACACGCCCATTATAAGCGTAATAATGCTACTTCCAACATTACGATTTCGTACGAGAATCAACTTATTTAACTGAAATACTTTGTGAGCATGAATGTTTAAGATCTCACTTCTGAAATGAAAGATACAAAACGCACTAGGTCTTGAGTAATTGATTTATTTGTGAATTAAGTACATGATAATATTAAGTCCGACGACCGACGCTCACGTTGGCGCGGGAAGCTCTCTTGACAGCCGCGCCCATGACAGCTGGGCTGTCAGTTAGGGCACGTTTACAAACCCGGACAATATAAATATTAACAACTAATATCAAAATAGAAATAGTTTGATGACAGACGGTGTTTTCCATATAATAATGATATAATGATATAAATTATCTTACATTTCTAACATGTGCATGTTTATGGTTCAGATTCAGACCACAAGTTGGCAGACCCTCCAACGCGCACGGTCCCTATAAGGGTCAAGTCATGACTGTAAATCTATTTTTCAAAATTTCATATTTTATACAAACTTTTATAGCTGACTGGTCTTTCAATAAGCAATTAATACTCATCGAGATAATTCTAACAAACTCAAACATTATAGATTACGTTGTTTTATCATAGAATTCCCATGGCCACGCCGTCCTGTCTCCATCATCAGATCAGCTCTATGGTACCATAATATTACATTGTCACGTAAGTAACATATTTATGGGACTTTCATTCAATTGAATAATGGGTTGTGGGTTTAATTTAGCTTGCAAGATTTGACCCGTCCAAACAAACATAATTTGGGTACTTGACACATGTTGAATATTATTACAAAATTTAGCTAAATTGAGAGAAAATGAGACAATTCTGCCTAAGGAGTTTCTGTTCCTTGCCTCTACCTTATCTTTTCCTTGCCTCTATAGTATCCGCAAACCAAACTGACGTGACGGGTCGTAAAACTTCTTGAGGTTGTGGTATGAAATCGGTTCTCAGTTTGGCCTGAGGATAGTAAACTATCCACTTAACTTTTGTTATTCTCTGATGTGTTAATTTTATTTCTTTTAATATCTATTTTAATTTAAAAAAAATTGTTGGTCAATTACTAATTAAGGAAGAGCGGTCCTCTTAACATAGGTATTTGTTACTTAAAGAGAAATACTTACAACCTTTTATGAAATTTTTAAACCGAATAAACAATATATAATTTTTAATCAAGTCAGTAGGTAATTCCAGAGTAGCTAGGACGAAAATTCTAGATATAAGAACATAACTTTAAGAATAAAGATACTTCCAACTGAACACGAAATTTATGATTACTCCGAAATTCTTAACTATCGAAGAATAGAAATGGGGGTTGAGATCGGTAGTAGGTATTATGGTCCTCTATCATTGGCCTTCGTTTGATACGTACCCGTAAATTAGCTAAGCCAAGCGCATGAGTAGCAATAATTGAATAGGTACATATATCACAGTTGGGCATTACCACGCGGCAGTGGCAGATTTTCGATTTCAAATTCAAATAATTTTCGAACGCGAAGCGCAAGAGAGACGCGGGGATGTTTTAGTTTCGTGACTGTTGTGGATTGATTGATGACTGGATCATTGGATGATGCAGAGCAGCTTGCATAAAATAAAAGTGGAATTTAAAAATATATATTGAGATTATAAAAAATACAATGCTCCAAAGACATGTTTCGTTTCTGTTGGTGGGTGGGGACAGTGCCCATACAAATTTGCCCATGGTCCTTTGCCTATTTGTTTAACTCTGGTAAAGGATACCATTTCATCCTTTGGTTATAAATCTACTATACAACTATTAGTGCTAGCTATCTCCAGTTTTGCTTATTGTGACGGAAGGGTAACTACGGAACCCTACACTGAGCATGGCCCGACATGCTCATGGCCGGTTTTTTAATATCTTTAATCAATAAACGACATGTCCTTTGATAACCTTAACAATGGACACGTGTTCCGATATTTAATTAAATATAAATAAATAAATAAATATTATAGGACATTATTACACAAATTGACTAAGTCCCACAGTAAGCTCAATAAGGCTTGTGTTGAGGGTACTTAGACAACGATATATATAATATATAAATATTTATAAATACTTAAATACATAGAAAACACCCATGACTCAGGAACAAATATCCATGCTCGTCACACGAATAAATGCCCTTACCAGGATTTGAACCCGGGACCATCAGCTTCGTAGGCAGGGTCACTACTCACTGGGCCAAACCGGTCGTCGTCCGGTCGGTTTATAATCACTTTAACCTCTCCGATATATCTGCAGATCTGATTGGAAAATGTTCAAAATGGTGCAAAAGAATTAAGTGCTAGTGAGGTCCATGGCACTTAAGAGGGAAATATACCAGTTTAAAAAAAAGGAAAACCTATCGACCTAGTTTTTCATTGTGTTAATAACATAGTAAATAATCATAGAGAATGGAAAATATTTAGAAGTGGAAAAATGTTTTCTCTTTTTGATTGATCACGTGGTTATACTTCCCTCTTAAATGGGTGTTCTATGGCAGCAGTAGCCGTACCACGAGCATTTAACATTTACGTTAACGACAGCGTGAACTCGATCATTCCCTCTCACTCGCACCAATACAACAGTGCGAACGATATGGACTGTGATCTAGTTCACGCAGCCGGCTAATGTAAACGTCAAATGTCAACTCTTGGTAACCGTACAGGTTATCAATGAAGACGGACGCGTTATCGCACGATCGGGGGAAAGTTCTGGCCGCGGGTCATAAGTTTACGAGTCACGACGGGCCCGACCGGCTGAGCTTAGCTGCTAGACTAAAGAAGACTAAATGCAATGGACAGCTTCCGAGGGACTATATAATAGACTAGTTTGCGTTCAACAACCAAAACTCTTTATTATTTGTATACTTTAGCGTTGGTGTTGATACAATCCGCATTTAGTCATACATAATACCTACGGCAAACCCCGACGAATGGCAGCTCAGTTAGTTTTACGACGCACATGGGTAGGTTATATTTAAAATAAGTTTTTGGCATAAATTTATTTTTTGGTAGGTACAGTCAGCATCAAAAGTGACGGATGAAACAACGCGCCAAAAGTATCTGATATTCCGCATAACTTTTCCAAATATAGATAAATTTCTAAAATTCACGCTCGAAAGTATATCTTTTACAGTCTTTGTTGCTCTATATTAAAGACATCACTTTTTGTTAAGCTGTTACAGAATGGTAGATACTTATGAAACCTTATTTGATCCGCTATTTTTGATGCTGACACAAGATTTTATCGCGGACTGTCTTTTTTTCCACAGGCAACTAAATCTCACCGAGACAATTCTAAAAACCCCAAACACAATTAGGTTGCGTTGTTTTATCACAGAGTTCCTATGGCTATCTCCTGTCTCCATCATCAGATCAGCTTCATGGTACAATAATATTGCATTGTCACCCGACTTACATATGTAGGCAAATTTTCAGCTTCATCGGAAACGGGGAAGTGGGTCAAATTTAACTTGCAAGATTTGTCCAAATCATACTAACAGGGCAAGTTAAATAAAAGCTTCTTAAAATGCATACCCTTTTGACGGAACGGCTTTTGCGAATAACGACTTGTCAGTTATTCGCAAAAGCTGACAATCGCGAATAACTGACCGAGGCCGATATCGTCCGGCGAACAGTACCCCTAGTGTAAATTCAATAGACATCATAACGTGACGAACGCGTTTGCGTTAAGTCTCATTTTGTATAGGATTTTGAGTCTCCAAAACGTCCCGCTTGGCGCGCTCTTTCTAAATCCAATACAAAATGAGACTAAACGCAAACGCGTACGTCACGTTTCGAAATCGAATTTATTTACACTAGGGGTACTGGTAATCAATCAGTTCCCTTCAAAATATTCGGCGAAATCATAAGGACCACAAAATTTAATATTTCGTGTTTTTACGAGCTTTTCTCAGACAAGCGCCAGTCATGAATGAAGTTCCGTCTACATTAGCATGAATACATGATTGTGCGCACTGCGCACTGAATGCCAAGTGAGAGCACCCACTTACGCTCTAGCATGAAACAGATTTTACAATATTTTTTATTAGAGTTAGACCCAGAAAGTCTGCAGTGAGTTTGATACCCCAGCCTAGACTGTAGAAGTGTTATTTAGACGAACTTCTATGAAATTTTGCCGTATACATAACACTTGCACGGTCTGTGCTGTCAAAATCGTTGCAGTGTTATCTTGGTCTAACTCTACGTTTTAAAAAGGTGCCAAGCAAAATCTTAGTCGAACCGAATGCCACTGGTAATGTTCGATAAGAAAGAAAGAAAGCTGTCTATTAGTTGCTTGGGGATTTTATCGACCAGAATTGTAACTATTTGGTTTGGCACCGACTTCAAACATATCAGATGCTAGCGCATATTAAATATATATATATAATATTTTTATTTTATTTGAAGTTGGTTTTCTTTTTCGGTGATCTTATTTCTCAAAGCTTTACATCATTTTAGAGTTCCGTACCCTAAAATGATGAAACCAGAAACATAATAGAATCTCTAGCCTGCCTGTCATTTGAGGAAATCACAATACCTACGTCGAGGATTACCTGCCTCGTTACTATACAACCTTCTACTTCGGCCAGCAAGTTCAGACAAGCGCCAGTCATGAATGAGGTTCCGTCTACATTAGCATGAATACACGATTGTGCGACCACTGAATGCCAAGTGAGAGAGAACCTAATACTTTCGGTCTAGCATGAAACCAATGCAAGATAAACAACTTTAACATTTACGACCTTGTTATCCAGTTAAGAGGCTGTCAATACCTAAAGCGCGCACACTGTCTATTTCTATCGGAGTAAATGAGATAGCACTGTCGCAAGTTACTGGGCCTGGGCAAGGGAATAATAAGAAAAATATTTAAATAAAAAAAAGTGGATTATTAGTGTAATATTTTACTCAACCACGGTTTAGATATAAATGTTTTGAAATTGTGATTTTAATTGCAGACCCATAAGTCAAAACAATAAAGACATAGAACCGTTTATTTGTGATTTTAAGACCAATCTTTGCAATTATTTTCTATCGAGCCGATTTCGTTCAATCATGTATCGAATACAACCACGGTCTTTGAAATATAATTAATATGAACATATATTTTTCTTACTTGACTAAAACAAATAGTCTTTCTTAAAAAACTGTTTAAGTAACATCAATTTCAAGGACATTGGGTGTTGACAGCCTCTTAACGCCATACTACAATGTAACGGGATGCCCTCAACATTTCTTTTTAAATTTAAAATTATGCAAAACTTAAGATAAAGAGTTTATTTTTCGCTAGCTCTAATTTAAATCTCGGGTCAGAGGTGTCCCTACATCCTAATCCATTTAAATCCCTCCTAAATTGGAGGAGGGTATCCCAATATGGGACCGGCAAGAAACCCGGCAAAGAACTAACCTGACTACGGATTTTCGCAAGGAAAAGCTCTTTCTTTCAAGTCGGTTATTAAAATTTTGTATTCGATGTTCTTCGCATACAAACGAACCCCTGTCCGAATCCGAAAGAATGAACTGTCGCCCGCGGTATTACCGGATCGATACGTCTTTCGAACCTTCAAGAAAAGAGCGGACTTCCATCTTAAAGGCCAGCAACGCACTTACAACCCCTCTTGTGTTGCAGGTGTCCATGAGCAGCGATAATCGCTTTCTGTCGGGCGATCAGTCTGCTCGTTTGCCTCCTATATAATAAAAAAAACCGATTGATTCATCAAAATTGGTTCAGTACTTTTGACGTCATATTATTATTAAATTTATTATAATTGTTTGAATGAATAATGCTGATTATGTTATAACCTCGTAAGGCCCAAGGTCCTTCAGTTATTCTTATTCACATTTACTTATTCAGTTCGATGAAATTTAAATCATATTCAATTAGGACAGAGTTGCATTTGTTTTGTTTCGTGCAATTTTCAAACAAAATAAAATCTACTGTATTCCGTGCACTATAGGTTCAAATTCCAGTGGAAAATTTTGGATTTTTCATTTGTATGGCTGGGCCTTAAGAGGATAGACCAATTGGTGGTAAAAACTAAACGTACCCCTACAATATATTTTTTTTTTTAATGAAAATTAGACACATTGAATTTATGCCCCAAAAACCCCAACCTACCTATTAAAATGGTGTGCAACATATTTCATGCTAGCCTTCGGTAATGACGAAAGGATCAAGGCCAATAGAGAGTATGGTAATCGATGAATCATCGAGAGATCGATAAACAGTGGCCAGCATCTTTAACCGACTGTGACGAGCGAAAGGAAAGTTATGCTCCGTATGCAGATATACATATATGACGTTATATATGTAACTTAATTATGATTACTAACCCCCCTAATGGGATTATGCGATGTTTATGCCATTATTGTTTCTTCCTAGTCGCGATTCTACACAATATTATTTCCACACAGCTGAAGTTTACCACATGCGTTATTCTTCACACAATTATATTTTTGGACAATCTTCGCAAATCTTATTAATGTGATTCTACACAACTGCATTTAACCATTATTTTTAATTCACCGGGTGAGAAGTATTATGTAGGGGCAATACGGGCAATATAATCTATCCACAGATATCATACAAAAGCAGCTCTACTAAGTTGAACGTTTTCTTTACTTAAGGCATCCTTGGCTTTGGTGATTTATGTGACGATTTTTTTATTTTTTTTTAATATTGAACATGCTTCGTTGACAGGTTTTTAAGAAATATATAATATACAAATATTACAAATACGTAAATAAATAGAAAAACACCCATGACTGAGGAAAAAATATCTGTGTTCATCACACAAATAAATGCCCATACCGAGATTTTACCCAGGACCATCGGCTTAGCAGGCAGGGTCACTACCAACTAAGCCAAACTGGTCGTCGAAATAGAAATATAATTGTGTGTAGAATAACGCATCTGATCAACTTCAGCTGTGTGGAATGAATATTGTGTAGAATCGCGACTAGGAAAAAACAATAATGGCATAAACATAGCATAATCGACCTAATGTACTTATATGTCTAGGAACGTTTGAACTAACTACAGTTGAATCGACACGCGCCTTTTAGTTTCTCCACAGGGGGCCTAGCCAAATGACAAGCATAGATAGAAAACGCTAATCATAATGTATGGAAATAATCACGTAACTTCGCATTCTGTCATCCTAATATTTTTTTATTTTCGTTCGCGTTTGTCGATATACGATTGCCATCGTGACTAGGCCCCCAGATGGGAGATATTATGCAGATTTCCTAACAATGTTTATTATAGTTTGTTAGGAAACTTATACTAACTATACTTGTGTCGGCCCATGTAGTAAGTATAACTTCCTAAGTCCCGACGTCTTTATTCATGAAGTATGGAAAACAAGAAAATTGCGATTTTGTCGGTGAAATATTGATTTATGTATATAAATGCTGTACAATATTTTTTTGTATGAAATGTAAGAAATCGAATGGTACCTTTACCTACTTTATTTCCTTTTTAAACGTTTTTTTTTAATACTACGTCGGTGGCAAACAAGTATACGGCCCGCCTGGTGGTAAGCAGTGGACGACCTATGGACACGTTTCATACGCGCTGCCGAGCCTAACACTCCGAACCCTCGTTGAGCTCTGGCAACCTTACTCGCCTTACTTAAAGTAAAGAAAAACTTAAATTTTGAAACTTTCTGGTCCTGCATTTTGTTTATCATTTCCATATATTACTTTGATATCCATATTATTGCGATAAATTGTTCATTTGCTATCTATTTTACTTGATTTTGTTATAAAATTCAACAAGTGTAGAGTTGAACCGTTCTCGAGAACGTTTTCCACTTACTATGGGGAATATGAGTGAGAACGTTTCCTACAAAAAACGGAGAACGTTCTCGAGAACGTCAGAACTCTAAACATGTCTCATCATCCCTATTGCCCCAGACAAAATAAAATAAACTACTTACCTATGTCCTTATCCTACTTAACCTCGTGCAAAACTATTTTCTCCGTATAGGTTTTTCTTATCTCATGTAGGTAGGTGCAGTCGCCATCAGATATAACGGAGCGGCGGAGGTCCTCAATAATATCTGAACACGCACTCTAACGCCTTAACAAAAGAGGCGTGTTCAGATATTTGTGAGCGCCTTGGCCGCTCCTATATATCTGATGGCGACTGTACTATGACATGACTATAAAACGCAAGTTTATGAATACTTTTAAAGAAAATTATAATAAAGCGATATGAAATCGTGCAAAATTTACTAGAAATCGTGGGCAGTGACACAAACATATATTTTATGCATTTTAGCATTATTACTATACTATCCGATACAGAATTTATTGACTTATAGTGAGTCTTATTACGATGCAATAAGGTTTTAGTCTTCGTCTTATGTAGAGTTAACCTTTAACGGTATGACTTTTCTATCAAAACTGTTTCAAAACGTTATCGTATCGATTTAAAATTTCGAATTTACAGGCACAAATGCAATGCAATCTGCAATCTATGCCGGAATGCCACTCTTTAAAAACGTATGATAAATATAAAAGACAAATTGGCATTGAAACTCTAGGCCCTTGGGCTCCCAGCGCGCACAAGTTTTTTTGCAGAAATCGCGAAGCGTTTGATTGACGTAACTGGTGACCGAAGAGCTGGCGGCTTCCTCGCACAACGTATCACCATTGAAATACAACATCATCCATTCTTGGTACAATGCCTCAAGGGTCTATTTTAGATTTAAGCGAATAGCCACCTCAAGCAGAAACGTACTTGCATAGCTGCTGGACCACCCCCCAAGACACATCTGTGATCAATGCGGCAAGAAATACCGATCGGCCATTGGTCTATACAGCCATCGCCGTCGATGTGGGCTGTAAACTACTTCCTCAAAATACCTCCTTATTTGCTGCAACCTTATTCGCGTAATAACAATATATCATCATCATTGGCGCAGCATCTTTGCAGATTATCATCTATTGAGACGCTGTGGCCCATGATGATGAGTATTATCATCTGCAAAGATGCTGTGGCTAATGATGATAAGTTATAGTAATCCTCTATATATATATATCCATTATGTATACTGCTATTGTAAATAAAATGTATACAGTGTGTCCCTAGCCATTGGACAAAGCCGAAATGAACGATATTTAGAACCAGTGTACAAAGTATGATAACAACCGGTGTAGCGGTTTCGAAGAAATTAACAAATTACCATTTTTTACTTTGGAGCAGCCTGTATTTGTTATTAGCTCCTAAGGTAATATCGTCAAAGAATAGTATGGAACCTTCTTCGACCTTTTTGATTATCTTTTTTATTTATGACACTAATAAAGCTTCTGACTTTTGAAAAATGTCATTATTATCATATATTTCGAACAAATTGTCTAAAACACTCCCAAAAATTAACACGGTGTGTTTCTTTTTGTTGTAGATTATTGCAAATAACTTTTGTTCGAAAAAAAATGTTTTTATCTTTTGTTCTAATTAAAAAAATATTAACGTCAGAGCATTCCTGAGAAGTAACAATACGTGGGATTTCAGGGTTTGTCCAATGGCTAAGGTCACCCTGTATCTTATACCTTTAAACGAGCAATTCTTGTATATATATATATATATATATATTTCCGGGATCTCGGAAACGGCTCTAACGATTTTGCTGAAATTTGGTATACGGGGGTTTTTGGGGGTAAACAATCGATCTAGATTAGTCTTATGTTTGGGAAAACGCGTGTTTTCGAGTTTTCATGCGTTTTTCTTTCGGCGCAGAATATGGTCGCTAATTTCGTGTTGCCGGCCACTGTCTGTCTGGTCCAGCGGGTTAAGACGCAGACTGCTAAACGAGTGTTACGGGTTCGAATCTCGCCCGGTGACTTACTTTTGTTTTTTTTTTATATGTTCAAATTTATATATATATTTTTTAATTTATATTGTTTTAGACAAGTTTAATTTAGTAAAAAAATGTAGTTAAGATTATCACCTATACACCACCATATTACAATAAATAGTTATAACCGAGCAAAGCTCGGTCGCCCAGGTACTTAATTACTTTATATGAAAAAGTCTAATTAAGGATAGTACACACTTTAATCGTTTGAATACGTTGTACTTATTGTTTCCATAACGTCACTATTACGTAGCACGTGGAAACTCTAAGCTTCTCACAGTGACACAATCCGCTAGTTACCTAACTTGGGATAGAAAGAGCTATTACAATTACAACCAATCCTAAGCGAGTCCACGACTGATAAAGAAATCGACTTTACAAAACACGTTTGAAATGCCATATAAATTATTTCCAGTCATATTGCATCTCATAATAATTAAACTTCAAACTTCAAATTTTTTATTACTAAAAATGCACGTACAGTCGAGCCATAAATATGTATAAATTTTTTCACCTGTACCCGTACCATGAGTCACTGACAGTGTCAAAATTGACATATACGCTATCGAGAACGTAATTTACTTTTTATACATCTCGCTCGCACTTATATGCGAGTACGAGCGAGATGCATAGAAAGTAAGATATAAAACATATTTACATAATCCAAACATATTTACAAATATACAAACAACTTAAAATTGAAATGAATACATGTCAAAACAAAACTAAAACGAAATTACGGTCATCTCTGGTTACGTTATCTGTGGTCAATTTAAAAAGCTAGCAAGAAAAACGTTATCGGAATACATTAAATGTCAAAAAGAAATAATTTAATTTATAGGTGAAAAGTCATTGCGCAGAGTACCGTTCATAACGGTGGTTAAATTTTCATTAGGTGGCATTAAGTCCGCCATTTGTACCTTCATGTATTGTGCAATAAAGATTGAAAAAATAAATAAATTTTCACCCTGTATAATTTTAATCAAAAATATTCTTATAGTGCGTGCTGAGGTAAGGTAACAACAAAAAACCATACAACCAAATCGAGAATCTTCTTGGAATTTTGAATTCGAATATCTAATAGATTTAAACCCCAAACTCAAAAACGCTTCCTATACACTGGTTCTCGTGAGAATCGGACTCACCAGCGCCACTATTGCAACACGGTCAGAAGTTATCAGTTTACGAAGGTGTGAAGCGGCAATGCCGGGATTTGATTAGGATCAGTTTCAAGTTACTTTGAATTATTAGCAGGAAAGCGGTTTGATACGTGTCTAGTAAATCCTAAGATACATTCATGATAGCATTAGATACTATAATAACGATGAATGAACTAAGCACTTATTACTTTTTATGTTATCGAGCGACGCAATGCATCTCAAATTAGGCGCCATCATCACGCAGGACAAATCGTTTGCTATTATTTGCTGCCTTACATTAATTTAAAAGAAAAAGTTTTTGATCAGACTGTTCATTCAATTCTCAATTAAATTTTTGTGTATTCAATGCTTAGTTTTCAAACAAAATTGCTTCCTTGAGTATTTTAAATCAAATTTATGGTATGACATGTAAATTGAATATAAGCATGGAATTATGCATGCCAACAATCAAATGGCCTATTCTACCTTCATCGTTTTTCCCTGAACTCTTCAATATGGTTTGAAAGAGCTGTTTTTAACGCACTACTTGCTTTAAACTACTCAAATCTAAGTATCACTACCAAATATTACAAGTTCATTCGGTGACATCACACCTTGTATTTCCTGAGATAAAGCGGTAACGCCTACAGCTTGTCTAAATTAGTCCACTTGGTGACAAACAGACCGAAATGATTTCGAAGTTAGCCTTCGACTTGGGTGTTATCGTAGGCTTGATACACATTATTTTGATTACTAGGAAGACTTACAACTTATAGTCGAGCTGTAAGGCGTATGGTTTTTAAGTAGGAGATTGCGAGTTTGAAATCTCCTATCATATTTTTCGGAACTTTTGCACGAAATTTACTAGAATCTAACAGGTTTTGTTAGGTCAGCTGGTAAGAGCGACTGGGTAGGCACTCTAGATTGTCGTCAGTCAAATATAACATCCTTATTAAATTCTGCAAAAGTAAGCCAGGCTAGACTTGTTTTCTGAATCATGGAATAGGTTTTGTTACGTTAGAACTTATTTTCAAAAGCCCCTTTTCACAGAAACAGCTACAAAGTATTATCTACATGTTGATCTATTTAGATAAAATTAATAAATTGTATTTCTCTGTCATATTGGTGTCCTGAGTATAATTGTATCATACCTATTTGCTTTATCATTCACGGTCGTATTAAGTATAATATGGTTTACATGTTATACTTAATACGATCAGTTTATTCCTTGTATTATTGTTACCTGAATAAATAAATGTATTAATGTTGCTTGGGTGTTTAATTCACTCTCGTGGGAGAAAGAAGGTTTATTAATACAGAGTTACTAACTCTGTTGCAGACGCGACCGCAGTTAGTAAAAGATAAATCCGGGATAAATGCAACAAAAATAGAACAAAACATGATGCAAATACCTGAAAACTTACACATGCATTATCAGACGCGCAATTATTTTCGCAAACTGCGCTATAAAATCCTTGCTAAGAATTTCCCAGGAATTTCACCTTCGCCGTTAAAACCCGCGCTAAAATTAGATAAAGTTATGGTAAACAAGTTAAACTCAGCTAATTTAAAGCGGACAAAAGAATTCCAAAACAAACAGATGTTCCTTTAACACGAGAAGGGTGTAAGTGACTAGGTAACAAGTTGAGTGAGATGGGACTTTTTGTTTAAGTATGGATTCTTGGGGGACAATTATCTTTATGAAGCTGGTGGAACAAAGGGTTGATTATCTGCGCAGGAGTCGCTAAACGGACGAATTAAATTGTTAAAGGGGGGAATGCATGGCGGGGTGTGAGCGCGAGGTAAGGTTAGGGTATTAGATGCTCGTTTAATTTATAATTAATTTAATTAATAAATTTAATAACAAACGCGAAATTGTGATTACATACAAAAAAATTGAGTTTTTCAGTACCGTTTTCCGCAAACTTCACTTTGTCAGGTCTACGGTAGACCATGTTGGTCTCGTGTCGGTCTTTTCAGCCATCAAAAAAGGTGTCAATGGAGACTCCATCAACAATTCTTATCCCGATTATGAAATGCCCTTTGTCTTGATGATGCGGTCACACGATGTGCAATGGAGTCCAGTTGGGAATATAGATGGCGGGAGCGCATTCCATGCTTTAGCCAAAAAAAGAGGAGGCAAACCGTTTCGTGCAAACAAATGGAACGTTTACCACGGACGGGTGCTTTCGCTCCCCACGCCTGGATGTCCGATGATGGAAAGGGGAAGGCGGGATCAGGTCGTGCAGTGCCTTAAATTCTTTAAAATCGAATTAAATTCTTTGACAGTGCAAAACAATATTTTTGGGTCAAAAGCAACCGCCGCAACGCGCGTGCGCACAGCATATCGCGCCATCTAGCGTCAAAACCTCGCATGCTAATTGGACGCCTCAAATATTTTGATCCCATCGGTGCGGCATTTTTATCATAGACTTTTGCTTAGATTATATTATGGTTTCCACATAAGGGATTTTACTAAAATTACTGCTAGCTATGTAAAGCCTGACAATATTATATTTAGCCCTGAGTTAGTGTCATTAAAAGCAGCTTAGTTAAGGTTATTTATAAATCTTACGAGTATACCTTTAAACGAGCAATTCTTGTATATGTATATATTTTGAAGATTTCGGAAACGCCTCAAATGATTTCGATCAAATTTGCTATATCGGGGTTTTCGGGGGACGAAACATCGATCTAGCGTGGTGGGAAATGGTCGCGTACTGTGCGGTTTAAGAGGAATTTCCTCCCGCAAACGCTTCGGCTGTGGAATGAGCTTCCTGCCGAGGTTTTCCCGAGGGGCTACAGTATGGGGTTCTTCAAAAAAGGAGTGTACAGGTTTTCAAAGGGTCGGCAACGCGCATGTAATACCTCTGGTGTGGCAGGCGTCCATAGGCTACGGTGACTGCTTTTTTATACTACGTCGGTGGCAAACAAGCATACGGCCCGCCTGATGGTAAGCAGTCTCCGTAGCCTATGTACAACTGCAACTCCAGAGGAGTTACATGCGCGTTGCCGACCCTACCGACTGCCGACATTTCTCATGCTCTGAAAGTAGGTCGTTGTTGTTTTAAAAAACGTGCAGAAAATGATACGTTTCTGCTCTAGAGCACTGTACTTTCTAAGTACGTTTTCTTCTTTTTTTACGATAAGCAATTAAAATGTTGGTTTTAAATGGATTTTTTGTACAATTTCCATTCTGATAATTAACTCCCCATTCCATAAATAACGATATTTTTACCTAAATTGTTGACTGGAAATACCCTCAAGAAATACTACTGAAGGTTTTAGCCGTATTTTTTTTAATGCACATGTAGTTTTACTTTCCTCGAGAGAAATGGGTGCCTTTCATGCCTTGGTTAACAATGTACTATTAATAACTTCATTTTGTCCTAAATGCATGTAATCCGAGTCTGCGCAACCCCAGGTGTGCAAACATTTTGATTATGTAAGTAGGGTATCCAAAGCTTTATCAATAAAAAAAACCGGTCAAGTGCGAGGTCGTTTTACTCGCGCACCGAGAGTTCCGTACAAACTTAGCATTATCTCATCTCATAAAGGCAAAAGACTTCTGAACAGAAGTACCTATACTAAGTATATTTGTGTACAGCGCCATCTATCGGCAAATTGTCTAAGTAATTTGTGCGATGTAATGCACGTATTTTGGTTTTTCGAGGATAATTTTCTCTATCATGTGAACCGATTTCAAAACTTGATCTTTTATTTGAAAAAAGTTGTATTTAATATAATCTCATAGAAATTTCAGGTGTAATAAACACACGTAAAGTTGGTTAAATTGCAAACTGAATTCGGAAAAGTGTTTTGTTAATAAAAAAAAGTTACCAAGATAGAGGTCTGATTATATTTTTCCTGTAATATTTATAGTAATGTTAATATTATGTATAAATTTCATACTTTTTCTTTAGTAAACTTTGGAATTAGGGGGGGGGGGGGGGGGGGGGTATTTATTTCACATTTTCATTCATAAATCGATTTTTATTCTCTATGAAAAAAAAGAAAAAATGTTTTGGAATGAACAATTTCAGCTCTTTCAAATGATACCCCACCTGACCAAGTCACTAGACTTCAAAATTTTGCCCCCTCTTCATATCGGGCATTTTCCAAACTTAAAAAAAAACTTTCATTTTTGAAATCGATAGCTTAAGTGGTTCTCGAGATATTTAACGATGTGACAGACAGACAGACAGACGGACGGACGAACAGAGTCGCACCATAAGGGTTCCTTTTGTACCTTTTTGGTACGGAACCCTACGTAATAATACATTAAGTAAAAATAATTGATTCATCTAATTAAGCAAAAAATCTAATTACTAGCATTGAACTTTATAAATAGGTAACCTGCAACAAAATTGCGGACAAAGCTTATTGTCCATAAAAAAAATCACTTATCTTCACTAACTTTATTATAATGCGTACAAAACTATTTCTTTTTGTAACGCCGAATTTTTTCACGAGAAAAACACAGCTATTACTCGTATCGTCAAAATGCACATATCTTACGATGTGCCTGATTTAAAACCAAGAATATCGACAAACGCATTGCTCTCATCAATCTGCCGATGCGACGCAGCTCGCAGATCGTGATATTCCTGAGCAAATATGAAAGGGTCTAGCAAGCTAAGCTAAGAAGATTGGCCCCCGCAAGGGATTTGGTTGTAATTTAAGGTGCAGTAGTGGCAGGTCCTAAGAACACTGTATGCGTAATATCAGCCTTCGATCTTCTTTTGTTTCAGACTTATCCACGAAAATGTCAAAAAATCAAGGTAATTTTTAAACTGTTATTGCAGCTAAACCAAGCAAGCCAGAGCAACCAAATAAATTCAGAATTAAGGAGCATAAAATGGGGTTCATAATGCATATTTTTACAGACATTCATTTCCTTGAACTTGGATGAAAAAAATAATGTAATTTTTTTCTGCTCCATTTTTTTGCCACTTTTGGCGGAGACACAACTATCAAAAAAATTACGTGATAAGCCACATTTGTTAACTACGTATCCATTTAAAAACATTTTGAAAAATCATGGTGCGACATATTAAAAACAAAACAATTATGAACATAAAGTCGAAAATATTTGGGCTCCACATACCAGTGCAAATGTCTAAGGAGCTCTTTCTGAAATCCTTACCAGACGACATTTTTCTTACGGACGAAAATATTGCCCGTAAGAGAAAATGTGAATATTGTAGAATCGAATTTAGTTATACTTGGGACGATGAAGAGTATGACTCTGTAAAAATGGAAGAATTGTATTGTTCTGTTTGCTGTACCGAGTTATTTGTTAATATGGAATGGTAATAAAAAATATTTTTTAATGACTTTACATCCAATACTTTTATGTACCCACTTCGTTTCTTATTTGCATATTTAAAAAAAAAAAATACCTAAAGCAATCAATTTTTGCAGCGTTCTTTATCACTTTTTTAGTTCCATTTGTTTTGCGTAAACATATATTACAACATTTACACCTTCTTTCAGATACATATTATTAAAATTGCATAAGAAATAGCTATAAAATGTGTCAATTAATTATTTCATAATGAACGAAAGAGGAAGTTATACTACAGACACATTTGCCACTAGATAGTAGGTACTACTCTATTGATATAATATGATATAGTAAACATATCTTCGTAATTGTTTTTTTTTGACATGACGCACCATGATTTTTCAAAATGTTTTTAAATGGACACGTAGTTAACAATTGTGGCTTATCAAGTAATTTTTTTGATAGTTGTGTCTCCGCGAGAAGTGGCAAAAAAATGGAGCAGAAAAAAATTACATTATTTTTTTCATCCAAGTTCAAGGAAATGAATGTCTGTAAAAATATGCATTATGAACCCCATTTTATGCTCCTTAATTCTGAATTTATTTGGTTGCTCTGGCTTGCTTGGTTTAGCTGCAATAACAGTTTAAAAATTACCTTGATTTTTTGACATTTTCGTGGATAAGTCTGAAACAAAAGAAGATCGAAGGCGGATATTACGCATACAGTGTTCTTAGGACCTGCCACTACTGCACCTCAAATTACAACCAAATCCCTTGCGGGGGCCAATCTTCTTAGCTTAGCTTGCTAGACCCTTTCGGCGTTGCATGATATGGCGGATTACACGATCACCATAAATACATAAATATGAATTAGATAGGTCACTCTATCGATTCTAACACGTCAACTTTTGAAAAATAAAACAGTAAATATGTAACAATTATAAATCATATACAATTTAAATTTACATTCTTTTGCTTGCATAAGTAATATAAACTATTTATTTTAAGCGCCTTTCAATATTTTTCAATAAAAAAACGTGTCCAGATTGTTTGCCTTTTTTCTAATGCTAGAAAAACGAACTATAGAAAACACCGATTTATCAAATAACCACGAAAAGCATCTGCCTCTAAATGCCCGGGTTCCTAAGGTCTAACTTCCAGCTTCCTGGTTGAGATGATCGATGTTCGTCGGGAAGCGTCGACAGATAAACGGAGCGTTTGTTATTGTTAGGGGTGGTTTACACCGCGGGTGAAGATTGACGGTTTGGGACCTAGCTTAAAGTCATTTTAGGCCATCCTGTTTAACAGAACTGTGGCAACACTGAATACTTCCTGTATATAGCTATATACAGGGTGATTCAGGAGACGTGAGCAGGATCAAGCTTGAGCATTCAGTAAGTTATAAGCAACTGTTTCGTACCAGTATTTGTGAGATTAACGTTCTTTTATTTTTTACTGTTCAAAAAAAAATGTTTTAATTTATTTACGCCATGTATGGTCACCCTCTTTGTTTTATCCATAACAAGTGACAAATTGAATGTCATCGGAGTCTGGTTACTTTTGAAAAATCGTATCTCACTCAAGTGTAACATTTTGTTTTCTTCATAATCAAACTGCTGTCATAACGGTTAAAGAGGTTTTATCTTTCTTAATTAAGTGTTGTAGGGTGTCCATGATTGTAGATTATCAAATTTGCCCTTCCCAAAAAGTTAAATAACAGAAATAAAGCAAGATTGTTTTACTTAAATATGATGATGTACGGTTCATTAACATTTACTGATTGTGTAGGCTTAGTCCTGCTCACGTCTCATGAATCACCCTGTATATATTTAGTAATGGCTCATTTTGACAAATAAAAAAATGTTCCCGCTCTTAGCGATGTGCGCTGTTTTGCGATAATAAAGTGTTGGTGTTTTTCATTGAGAGTATTAATTAATTACCCATCTCATTTAACCAACAAGCATAAATGCAACAAGAACCATTACCTACTAAAAAAATATCAAATAACCACGAAATAAATACCAGAGTTCCTTCTAAGGTCTAATTCTCAGCTTCCTGGTTGAGATGATCGATGCTCGTCGAAAAGCGTCGACGGATAAACGGAGCGTTTGTTATTATTAGGGGTAGTATATAGAAATTTTAAAAAGAATGCCTATTTGGAAATAGGCCGCTTTCCCATTTGGTTATATGCAAATAAGTTGCATAAATTAGTTACATAACTAATCGACCGATGGCATCGATCGACGTCGACATGGAACAGTCGACTTCGATCGATCGATTTGTCTAGGTAGAAACTATAGATCGAAGTCGACTGTTCCATGTCGACGTCGATCGTTGCCATCAATCGATTGGTGTGGTTAAGACATTGCATAATAAGTTGAAATAATATTGTCAGTTGCAATACGTCAGTCTCATGTGAAATGTCTCGAAAGCCAAGATAATCATAAAGTGGGAGTCACAGTATGCAGAGCGGCTTAAGAGGAAAGGAGACGGCCGGCGAGAAACATATTTCATACATTTTTTTAATGCTCTAACTCTTATAATAGTTAAAAATAAGAAAAAAAGTCAAACGTAGGGGCATAGCTGAGGACATATACAACAAATTATGTTGACACAACAACATATTTTCAATTATGTTAACATCCAGGACGAAAATGAGGATAATAACTATAATTTCAACAGTAGTACCTATTTCGTTACTTATTATTTAGCTCGGTGTAAACGGCGCTTTACTTTGCGTTCAGTTGCACCTACCGTATGACCAGCTAATTAAATTGGTTCCGTAATAACATCTCACCCAATAAATCGCGTTTCGTTCGATATCGGCGTTAGAACAGAACGTGCCTGGCGTTTTTAATTTGATTCTCTGTGGTGCAAGGAACTTGTATTTTTAAATTTATTAGTTGAGATTTGTTTGAAGCGAGTTCAGCACGGTAAACTGTACCCCTAGTGTAAATTGAGTCAATAGCGAAACGTAACGTACGCGTTTGCGTTAAGTCTCATTTTGTATGGGTTTTTGAACAGCGCGCCAAGCGGGACGTTTTGGAAAGTCAAAAATCTCATTCAAAATGACACTTAACGCAAACGCGTACGTCACGTTTCACTGTCGAAAATATTTACACTAGGGGTACTGAGGTAGCTATAGTGCACAACACACAGCCATGGTTCAACTTCGTGTAAAATGAGCTTTTTCTAGAATAAATAATGAAGACCTGATTCTCACAGGTCCTGGTGTTTTTGGGCTCTTTCAACTCGGGATTACCGGCACATTCAATTCTCAAAAATTTGCATGAAAATTGTAGTTTCCCCTACGTATGTGCGTGACGTATTGGAAACTACAATTTTACAAGTTCACACTAAAAACGTGACGTAATGGAACGGATATTTTGAGAAATCTTTTTTTAATGGTAAGTTGGATCAGCTTCGTAGAAAAATATAATATGAAAGATTATTTTATTTTATTTTATTTATTTAAAATTTGATTCAGGCAACAAACCTTACAGACTAACATACATCTAAACACATAAGGGCATTTCATAATCCGGATAAGAATTGTTGATGGAGTCGCCATTGCCGGATACGGCAAGGAAGGAGATGATGTCTCGAAAGCGCCAAGCACCAATGGAAACCTGTCCACAATCCACAGCCGTGTGTACATTTGATTAGTGTATATTATGCACGCTCTCTTCACCGTGTGACATATATTACACAACTAAAGCTACCGCCAAATCAAATTCCTCCACTTTCACTCGGTTTTTTGGAGACCAGTAAGTTGTAGACTGGCAAAGATTATTTCAAGTCTATTATTATTTTACTGAGCATTTTTCATATTCATTGTCATAGAGAACAAAACTCTTATACTTACCTGAAAATGTTCAGAAAATTCGCTATGGAAGATAATTTCATAAAATGCTCTATTATTTTGACCTTGGTCTTTGACATATTCATAAAGATTGAAAGTAGGGTAGTCTATCTCGCGCGCGAGATACTGTTTTGGCACTCCTGTACTATGCTTCCTACTGCTATAACTGTTTGTTGTTTGACATATTTGATAGAGAAAGCCCTGAGGTGCCACATTAAGGTAAAAACCGTTACATTCTATATGAATTATTAGTCTGTAATTTTGAGATAAACATACACACCGCGATGCATATTCTTACACCACTAACCAGTTAAAAGTGATCTCCTATTAGTACGCATTGTTACTAACATCGAAGTCACAAATACGCTGGTTTATAACAGTTTTAGATCAAGTAGAACAACAGTGGTTCTGCCTTTTGAGTTCGATAGTTGGTCTATAAACTTCAAAGGAAATTGGCCATACATATGACTTTCTGATAGAGGAGGTATAAATTCAGCCGAATTTATGGAAGACGTCTAATTTAAGACGTTGATAACTTAATGACTAAAAGAGAAAAGATAATATAGTTAGAAAAAAATTATAAATGAAAATCCATCCCATAGCCATCAATCCAGGCCCATATATTAATACCTTAAAACTAGCATACATATAATTATAAAATAACAATGAATAATTACTTAAAACACACAATTATTCAAGTGGGGAAGTTCCTCCACCTTACAGAAAACCGCAGCCAAATAACACTAGACCCTGCTCATAGTATTGTGTCCTGCCGGTGAGAAAGGTTGCCAGAGCTCAACGAGGATGCGGAGTGTTATAGACCAATAGTGGGACCGGATTTTTGCCCTATAAGTTTCGATAATTCTAAAGAGTGAAAAGTGATGTTTATCTGGTATGGGACATATTTTTAAGCATATTTGTAATATATGAAGAAAATTTAGAACGAGCGTTAGATATAAATAAGGTATTTATGTATTTTTATTGATGAATTTTGAATATTGAATTAAAGTACAAAATTTAAGCATCGTCTTTTATAATATGTATGAGGCTTTATGCTATCAAATTTTTAGAAAAAAAATCAACGTGCTACTTTGTCAAACTCAAATTTGCTTATTATTTTGTCAATATTGAATTAAAGTTTGAAAAATCCACAATATCATATCTAAATTCTTAAGTTAATAGGCAAGGCAAAAAATTAGAAGAATAGGATATGTGCTTTACAATTAATATGCGTTTTTTGTCCTGTAAGATCTAATATTGAATTAAAGTCCGTAGAGATAAGTCTATTACTATAAAATAATATATGCAGCCATTTTATGGAAAGGTAGAAATATCTGTGTGTAGCTTGCATTGCAATAGTAAAATCAACTTAAAAAGGCGCGAAATTCATAACCACGCCGCGCTGGTCCGTCAACATGTCGGCTCGGCGCGCGGGAGCCTATCGTAGCCGACTTAGTGAGCGATAGATACCTCGCCCCGCCCGCGCCCCCCGCTCAGCTTCGCAAGCGCTGTTTGTCTTTTCTTTCAAATCATTCATTTGTTTGTTTATCGTGCACATAAATTAGATGCGGACATTACATGAATTTAATTATAGAATAAAAGTTATTATGACTTCAAAATGAGTGAAAAATGTTTGATATGTGTACTGTACTGACTTAGTAACAGAGAAAAAACGAGGAATTGAGCAGCTAATAACTGCGAGCAAATAATCTTTCTTGGTGATGGGAAAGTTAAATATTTCTACGGGAAGGAGGAACTACGTTTCCATAAAAAGTGTAGATCATACATTGAGTCGAAGGCTATACCGGCGTACAAAAGACTAATGGAGGTGGCATCAGAGGGCTTACCGCGAACCACGTTCGACGTGTTGCCTCCCTGTCATACTTACGTACGAATTTACAAGTGCGACAGAGAGGTAACACGTCGAACGTGGTTCGCGATAGGCCCTCAAATGTACAGCCAAGTGACGATGATGAAAATTACATTTTCAAAACTTTTGTCTTTTGTTACCATTGTGTCAGCCGCCTGTACTTACTTTCAACATAATATTAGTAGTTTATGTTACTGCTACATAATAAAAGGCATTAAAATACACGAGTGTGGGCTTAGGAAACGAACGAAGTGAGTTTCTTAAAAAGATCACACGAGTGTTTTAATGCCTAATTATCTTATACCTTTAAACGAGCAATTCTTGTATATATATATTTCCGGGATCTCGGAAACGGCTCTAACGATTTTGCTGAAATTGGGTATATGGGGGTTTTTGGGGGTAAACAATCGATCTACATTAGTCTTATGTTTGGGAAAACGCGTGTTTTCGAGTTTTCATGTGTTTTTCTTTCGACGCAGAATATGGTCGCTAATTTCGTTTTGCCGGCCAATGTCCGTCTGGTCCAGCGGGTTAAGACGCGGACTGCTAAACGAGTGTTACGGGTTCGAATCTCGCCTGGTGACTAACTTTTGTTTGTTTTATATGTTCAATTTTATATATAATTTTTTAATTTTTATTGTTTTAGACAAGTTTAATTTAGTAAAAGAATGTAGTTAAGATTATCACCTATACACCACCATATTACAATAAATAGTTAGTTATAACCGAGCAAAGCTCGGTCGCCCAGGTACTGTATAGTTATTGCAGGTAGTTCGCAATCACATTTTTAGCACAGGCATTATAAGAGAGGTATGGGCATTGTAAATGTCATCTGGCTCTGTGTGGTAGGGCGCAGCACAGCGGATGTCATTCCAGATCTAGAGCAGAACCCAACTGGGGAAGTACCTCCACCTTACAGAAAATCGCAGCCAAATAACACTAGACCCTACTCATAGTGTTGTGTTCCTGCCGGTCAGTAAGGTTGCCAGAGCTCAACGAGGGGTGGGAGGGTGTTAGGGTCGGCAACGCGCATGTAACTCCTCTGGAGTTGCAGGCGTACATAGGCTACGGATACTGCTTACCATCAGGCAGGCCGTATGCTTGTTTGCCACCGACGTAGTATAAAAAAAATTAAAAAAAAACACACAATTAAAATATTTCATACGACATGTGCTAATTATTTGTCTCAGTGTAAACAAAAATATATCATAATTATGATATCAATTTTCAAATTCAAAATGGCGGACATGTTTTATAACTTATTTTAAGAAATTATGAGTAGTTTAAGAATTTAAAAAGCAAGAAATTGTTTCTTGCTTCTGTTTGTATATGTATCATGTAGTATTTGATGTTTTCATTATTTTTGAAAGTCCTCAGGGTGCCGATTACGAAAATGACATCCATTATGGAACCCAATTGGCGGCGGACATTCATTTTTCTTAAAAATCGGTATGGGTGTCATCTCCGAGGTTCTTCGAGGTTCCGATTACGAAAATGACGTCCATTTTGCAATCCAAGATGGCGAACATTATTTTTTCTTAAAAATCGATATGGGTGTCATCTCCGAGGTTCCTCGGGGATCCGATTATGAAAATGATGTTCATTTTGAAATCCAAGATGGAGGACATTAATTTTTCTTAAAAATCGATATGGGTGTCATCTCCGAGGTTCCTCGGGGTTCCGATTACGAAAATGACGTTCATTTTGAAATCCAAGATGGCGGACATTAATTTTTCTTAAAAATCGATATGGGTGTCATCTCCGAGGTTCCTCGGGGATCCGATTACGAAAATGACGTTCATTTTGAAATCCAAGATGGCGGAAATTATTTTTTCTTAAAAGTCGATATGGGTGTCATATCCGAGGTTCCTCGGGATTCCGATTACGAAAATGACGTCTATTTTGAAATCCAAGATGGCGGACATTAATTTTTCTTAAAAATCGATATGGGTGTCATCTCCGAGGTTCCTCGGGGTTCCAATTACAAAAATGACGTCAATTTTGGCGGTTCTTGTTGGTGCAGATTTCAAAATAGAGACCATTTTAGAATTAAAGGTGGTTGATATCACGGCTACACACATCGACACCCATTTCAAAAAGTAGCGTCCGCCATATTTATTTTCAAAATAGATGCCATTTTTGAAATCCACACCCCTAAAACCCCAGAAAACAACACCCATGACGACTTTTTCAAAAAAGTGACGTCCGCCATCTTTATTTCCAAAATGGACGTCATTTGTAAAATTAGTACACATACATCATACAACATGAAAACTAAAAACATTTCCATCCTCTTTTGGGCAGTTGTGTAAGTCTGTGATAACCCTAGGTAGGTACGGAGACCTTGAGCGGTGTCGGCATTTACGCAAACATCAAAGGCGTCGGCCCACTGTTACTTTTTACACTGTGCTTTTACTGTGTAAACGAAAACGTCACATGATATATCAAAAGAAAAGTTATTTTATCTTATACCTTTAAACGAGCAATTCTTGTATATATATATATATATTTCTGTGATCTCGGAAACGGCTCTAACGATTTCGCTGAAATTTGGTATATAGGGGTTTTTGGGGGTATACAATCTATCTAGATTAGTCTTATGTTTGGGAAAACGCGTGTTTTTGAGTTTTCATGCGTTTTTCTTTCGACGCAGAATATGGTGACTAATTTCGTGTTGCCGGCCACTGTCCGTCTGGTCCAGCGGGTTAAGGCGCGGACTGCTAAACGAGTGTTACGGGTTCGAATCTCGCCCGGTGACTAACTTTTGTTTTTTTTATATGTTCAAGTTTATATATAATTTTTTAATTTTTATTGTTTTACACAAGTTTAATTTAGTAAAAAAAAATGACCTATGTAATAAGAGAAATCGACAATAGATGGCGTTACTCTGTGACAAGTGCTATAAGGTTAAAATCGATTGTAAATAATAATAATTGTCAGTTCACATTTTACTTTTTAAGTTTATGTAGATTATCACCACCATATTACAATAAATAGTTATAACCGAGCAAAGCTCGGTCGCCCAGGTACTATATTACTAACTGTACTAGGTTGCCTTTTTAACAAGTTGGTCCAGTCCATGGTTGCCTACATTTTATATAAAAATCGGTTAATCTAGGCGACCATTAACTGGACCAACTTTTTTAATACGGCAACTTTCAAATAAGCTTTCATTTGATATATCATACGATGAAATAACAAACAAAAAAACTATCCGTACGCAATCTTACAAGGCAACCTACTTGAAATGTATCACTGTGAATTTTGTCTTACATTTATTTCTTATCAGAAATAAATAACATGAGGGTGCATATACCTTATAACGTATCTCTATATAACTATCGGTTATCAATATTAGCATTAGCGGTTAACAACAACATTCCCCTTAAAACAAATAACTATCGCGAGGAAAATACCAAGTCCAAACATCTGAAAAAAATCGGGAAAGAAAAGCTGCAACTGGCTTTTAAAATGGTACAAGGAAGGGTGGTCATCTGTATGAGAATGTGTTTTTTTTGTCTCTATTTGACCCAATGGTTGACTGGTAGAGAATGCCTTTTGGCATTAAGTCCGCCATTTGTGTTTTTTTTGTTTGTGCAATAAAGTTTAAATAAATAAATAATATTCATGTAACGCGATAACGAATTCTACGTGAACGAAACCGCGGGCAATACCTATTATAGTAACAACAAAATAACAATTTTCTATTGCTATTAATTTAAAACACGCTTTAGGAATTTCTTTGATGGACCGTAGACGCAGTCAAGGGCACCCCGCTCCCCACTACCGTTGTTCGCTGCCTCCTGCCACAGCGCGCGGCGCGCGCAAACTTGCCGCGCGTTTGAAACGTAACGTATTTATATAAGCAAGGAATGCATACATATCAGTAATGAGTGTCGCCGTGATTTTATATTTCTAAATTTTTGTTTAGTAACTGAGATCATTGTTGATGATCGATTATTATTAACTCTACAAACTTTAATTCAATATCAGCTATACTGCTTAACCTGAAATCAATATCTAGACAAGCACATTGTCTACATGTCTAACTTTTTACTAGAATACTAAGTTGATCGATAATATCGTAATTTTGCAATATCAGCAACTCTAATTCTATATTTACAAAATAACTCGTGTTTTTACGTTTACCAGAAAGCAGCTGTTCCAGATTTCTAAAAACTGAAAAGTGTTATTCGATATGCTAAAGTTTTCTGTAACTTTAATTCTATATTTACTTAGTTATTAGCAAAAATTAAAATATTTAAATATAACCGAAAGCTCAACCTTAAAATTTCTAACTTTTTACCAAAGTATTATTTAACATACTCCCAATGACATATCAAAAAAGAAAAAACTTTAATATTATCGAAACCCATTTTTGTTCAACCGCTGGTCTATTAGGGTCGGCAAACTGCATGTAACTCCTCTGGAGTTGCAGCCGTTGCAGGCGTACATAGGCTACGGAGACTGCTTACCATCAGACGGGCTGTATGCTTGTTTGCCACCGACGTAGTATGATGGCTGCGAAGCCGTTCCAGGGACCCCACAATGTCAGAGAGCCGGCCGCAGAACTGCCGGAACATGACATTCATCGGCCAAACTCCTGCTTGGCGAAGGTCGTTAGGTGTGCTAAGTGGTCAGTCAGTGTGCTAAGGTACTTCAACTTCAAATAATAAGATCCTAATACGTAATAGGTACTATAGTACATTGTCCAACGAGGAGGGTAAGTAAAATTTCCACCTCTTGTCTCCCTCATCAGATTAGCTCGATGGTACCATAATATTGCATTATCACCCGACTTACATATGTATGAAAATTTTCAGCTCAATCGGAAACCGGGAAGTGGATCAAATTTAACTTGCAAGATTTGATTACAAACACAACGGTCAGGTGAAATAAAAAATAAAAGCTTGTAATAAAATAGGTTAAAGCCAGAACGAGGAAGTTTTCTATTTGATTGATTAACTGATAAATGTATGAAGTACTCGAACATGTAAAAACACATTGTTGAAGTACATTTATTTAACTACCTAAAGATACAAATAATAGCTTATTCGTTAATTTGACTAGCCATAACTCATTGTTTGTCAGGCATTATGCACCAGTAACATCATATATGTAGCTCTAACAATAATTTTATATCTCATCTGTATCTAGCAAACATAGCATTTGCTATGTAAATAAATTCCGTGCCAATAGGGTTATTTCCAATTTTTTGAAACGCTCGTATTACGTTCTATATTAACTAAAGGTTGCCCTAAAATTCAACTTTTATACTAAAAACGACTTTAAATATGTTAAATTAACAAAATATATTTATATACGCCCAAAACGCTCTTTGGAAATTGTGTGACGTCACAGTTTACGGTTTGACACATAACTACATACGCACGTAGAAGATACGAACTGTCAACTGACATTTGTCATTTGTTGTTTATCGCCTAACTGTCAACAGTGTCAATCCGAGAGTTGCGATGTCATCAGAATCTTTAATGACGTTTCGAGTTTGGTCACGTGACGTATGCCAAAAGATATTTTAAATTCAATATTTACAAAAATATGATCATTACAGGTCCCGTAAAAGTAGTTTAACATGTTCTTATAATTCAAAAGAATTTATTAGGATACAATTCTGCCCTAAGATTTGTAGATGGAAACAACCCTATTGCCAAGTGAGCTCGACAATGGCACAAAAAAGCGAAATAATGCGCCACCACATGATTTTATAGCGTTTTTGCAGTGCAGTAAGTACCTACACAATTAGAGCGTGTTAACTCAAACGTATCTATAGAGTAAAAAATACTGTTAGGTAAGTACCTACTGCTTGTTTGTGGCGTTACTATTATTTAAATGTAAACTGAATGTAAAGCTTTTTCAATGGGTAACAGTGCTCTGCAAGAAAGGTGAAATTTCTATTAAACTATTACGTAGATACCGTAATTTTAACAACTTATCAAAAATTACAATGTTTTCTAGAGTCAGACCAAATATTTTAATCGTCAAAATTCTATGAAATTATGACGTTTACTTTACACTTGCACCGCCGACTCTATGATGTCCATGTCTTCAATTCCAACAGGCACTTTAAAGACCTTGATGCATGCTTAAAGCCTGACCAGTAATACATTGAGGAATTTAATTGGAAATCTTGACAATGATCATATATTTCTGATCGGGCTTTACTAGACCACTAGATTATAACTTGAGCCAAAGAGAATATAACACTATAACTAGAGCTAGATCAATAAACGGTCCGGTATCTCAATAAAAGTGTATCTAAAGTCTAAAATCTCTTTTTCACTTCATAAACACTTGTGAAAACAGTCAATTTCAAATTGATTTTGTAGGAATAAGGCGATCTTCCGAAGTGTGTATCCGAGTTAAAGAATCTACGTAAAGAGAAACGTTAAGCGTAGTTAGTTAGTTTTTAATGCGCAGCGTCTGCTGCACGGGGTAGCCGCTGGTTTCTTATTGGCGTATATCGGAATAGGATTGCATTGTAAATCTATAACGTCCAATAGCAAATGATGTTCAAAAGATTTTTATTACACGTCATATTTCTTGTAATTTAAAATAATATTGAAAAAATAAATATAATATTAGGCTGAACCTAATGTACAGTTTTTGTACTTTATAGTTTTTATTGATAATTAATCGAACTGGATTCGGTGTGATTGTTTCATTAATTAGTGTGTACCTATTAGTCTTTAAGCATAAGTGTTAACTATGGATGACATGGATAAATTAAGTTGTAGTAAGTTCTATCATAACCTATATTGTACTGTTAATAAAAAGTAAAATCAACAAGTTATATGTAAAATTACTTGTGTTCCGCAGAAGAAGTAATGGATATGAGTGATGTGGATCATTCCACAGACGATCATAAGGAAATGGATGAAAAACCTAAGAAAAAGAAGAGAAGGCGTCGCGAGATTGATATGGTATGTATCAGTGGAATTTTATTAAAAAAAAATCAAGTAACTTACTTAATGCCTGAGCTTTACCTTTATCTATAATCTAGACATGATACTACAGGGTTGGGGCAAATTTTTTTTTTTCGAGTAATTGTTGGTTTAGACAGTGAATTTGCGGCTGTTCTCATAAATTCATTACAAATCTTAAAAGGACAGTTATTTTGTCGCATACATGTGTGAACAGCATTCAAACTACGAAATAATTGTTTAACTGTACTTTTATAATTTTTACCAATACACAAAATTAATAAAAAAAAAAAGTTAATGATACTTATCTTCGTTTAATAAAATAATCACTGTCCGGAATTATCTGCTTCAGATCAAGCTCTCGGACGATGATGAGACTGACGATGAGGGCCTGGCTAAGAAGGTGCATCGCAGACTGAGTCCCGCACCTAACTCTAGAGAGCCCCGTACTTGTGTACTTAAGGTAAATTAGATCTGGCGCAATATAATCAATTAGTTATTCTTTTAGTGTTGTTGACTACCCTATGGGCCAGTGGCTAGTTGCATCAAACTGTTGCTTAAAATGATTGCAAATTTGTTTAAATCCCAACCTAGGTACCACCAATTTTAACCAACCTAAAATGGGTTAAAAGAACAATGTAGGTAATGAAAGCATTTGTTTGTAATGGCAAAACACTGGGTAGTGACCTAGGGCTTGAATTGTGCATCCCTAAATTTTTACACGAATCCAATTACCATACCTTTACATACATACACATACATACCTTTACATACATACACATACATACCTTTACATACATACACATACATACCTTACATAGGTACCTTTTGGAGGAAACGCAAACTAACTTTTTTAAATCTGTTAACTGTTAACATTGCATTACTAATTTAGGTAAAGCCTGACCAGGATTATATGATCATGCGGCATACTGCGGAATTTCATTGAAACTAATTTCTTACACTAGCAATAATTTTGATGATAGGTTGTCACTGTTGGCAGTGTCATGGCGGTTTACTTGAATAATAGGGACCGTGCGCGTTGGAGGGTCTGCCATCTTGTGGTCTGAATCGGAACCATAAACATGCACATGTACATGTCACATGTTTTCTTGTGCATAGTAGGTTCTGCCATCTTGTGGGCTACATCGGAACAAAAAACATCACATTTATACCTCGCGCCAAAAATCTGATGGCTCCTGTGCTGCCTCCTTCAGTTCATGCACGCTCCCTATACTTATATTTAAACTCACATGTTTTTAGTCACCCGTGCAACAGGTTTCAGACAACCTAGGTCTCCTTTCTCAAGCACTAACAGTGCAAGCAGTGTTCACCTCACACTTGTAGCATGGGCTGTGTCGCCAGCATAGAAGCCTGTGATCCTTCAGCAGAATGCCCGTGAATGTTGTGACAGTGTAGTAGACATAGTGAGCTTGTGCTGTTTGTCGCTATAAGTGTTAGGTGACCCAAACCCAAACACACCACTATACCCACCTACAACAACAGCACGAGACCTCCCCCAACCGGTTCTCCAAGCGCGCCCGCAGCGTGTGACGCGGCGCGGAGCAGTACGAAGCACGGTCGTCGTGAACACTGCTCGTGCTGTTAGTGCTGGAGAAAGGGGACCCTCGTGCTGTTAGCGAAAACATGTCGCGCGAGTGACTAAAGTAAATTAAACGTGAGTTTAAACCGTAAAATTAGTTTAAAAAGAGAGATTCCCGTAATTTGCGCACTTCGGTGTTTTCAGCAGGCCTCCACTGCCTCCAGATACTTAACTTAATTCTTGGAATAGCTATCGAACGAATAAATGGTAACTAAAAAATCGGCTCTTATTTATATCATTTATTTATTTCAATCAATCGGCACTAATAGCTTAACTCTAAGTGCTAAATGGCATTATATATTATTACGTGTCTAACATGCATTGATTACTTTTAATTAGTTACAAAAAAATTAACAATAGCTCAATAGACGAAAGAAGCCATTATTTGCAATAAATTGAACTAAATTGAATCAATAAAATACGTAAATACAGAATATAGAATTAGGAAAAACAAAGTCACAATTTTCTATATACAAATGAAATTAATTTCTACATTTTTGTCAGGCCTCGCAGAAGCGTCGTCCCCTCTCCCGCCTCCTAGAGCAGCTACTCCGTAACCTGGAGAAGCGGGATCCTCACCAGTTCTTCGCTTGGCCGGTGAATGACAATTTTGCTCCCGGCTACTCTGACATCATCCGCCGGCCTATGGACTTTTCCACTATCAAGCAGAAGATAGATGATAATGAGTATAAGTCACTCAATTGTTTTATTGTAAGTATCTTATTTTATATTGCCTATGCCAAAAACAAAAAAGTGGTTCTAATAGACAAGCCTTATGGCTTGGTCGCCACAACCGAAGTTGTAATAAATGAGATCCAGTGTAATTAGAATTTGATGACTTTAACTTGTCCTTCGACATAGGGCTCCTTCAAAGCCTTTCATTATTACATGGAACTCTCGCTGTGCATCCAATCACCTCCACCAATACTTTTAAGGTCATCTGACCATCAAAATGTTTGTGATCCACTTTCTTTGTTATGCCTAGGACATTAGTCCACAAGGTCCTTTGTCCACTGTTCTGGGTTCTCCCTCCTCATGTGGCCTGCCAATATAAGGCTTATAAATAATATCTTCCACAGAGCGACTTCAAGCTAATGTGCAACAACGCCATGAAATACAACAAAGCAGGCACTGTCTACCACAAGGCTGCCCGGAGACTCCTCCATACCGGGCTGAAGCAGCTCACTCCGCAGAAACTGAGGCCTATGGGAGACCTGCTGACCTACATGTATGAGATACCCATCAGGGAGCTGGGATTTGATATCGGGAAGATGGATGTGGTGAGTGAATAAGATTAATATATAATTTTTGGTGTATTTTTATTATTAAAGGCTTCTACAGACCTTGCAACAAATGGCATGCGATTACACTGGGTGATTTTGGAGTCGTGATCCCAAATGTCAAAAATGCATAAGATGGTCATACTGAACAAGATTTCTCATGGGACCATATCAAAATCATCATCTTCCTCGCGTTGTCCCGGCATTTTGCCTGGTAACTAGTACCCAGAATTGGCGTAACAAGTAGTTTTTACGAAAGCGACTGCCATCTGACCGTCCAACCCAGAAGGTAACTAGGCCTTATTGAGATTAGTCCGGTTTCTTCACGATGTTTTCCTCAAGGTGTCCATTAGATTTTATTTCGCGATTTTGTGGTAATTCCCATGGGGGAATTTGTTTAGTATGACCATCTAACACATTTTGGACGTTCAGGATCACGACCCCAAACCACCCAGTATTAGATGACTGCTGACTTAGCAGGAGCGACAAATTCGATCGATCGATCAAATGCCGCAATGTATACAAATTGCATGCAATTTATCGGTGGTGTTTGGAGAGGGCGTTATACAATTTGTGGTATAATCTGGCTAACATTTTCTGTTTTTAAAGCGTTTCATCATCATTTTCCGCGTCTACGATTTTTTTATTTACTTCTCAATAGAAATTGCTAGCCAGAACATTTGCTTACCCTAACTTTATGGACATAAAGTTTTCTATATACTGATATTACTAAACTTGAAAAATAAATCAATGTTAGGGTTACTACGTAAAATTAAGTATCACGATTGATAACTCAATACTTGGCAACATTAATAAATATTCCAATAAATATAAAAATATTATCACGGAAAAAAGGAAAATAATTAAAAATGTTTGCTAAAAAAAGGTTTGTTTGATCATTAGTAAATATTCTAAACAAGTTTCCTTTTTTTCTTCATAGTGGGTAGGCAGACAAAATTGACTGTCAGCTGTCAAATTTTTATTATTCATACTTAACTCGACAACTTAACGGCAACGTAACGGCCAAAATACATATTTAAAATGCGTAAAAATAAAAGTCAAAAGGAATCAGTGTTAGTGCCATGGCTTCCGTTTTTAAAACGCCTAATGTACCTGTGAGTATTATTGATTTTCATAGGTTTATTTAATTCACAATGACAAGATTACTGAAATGAAATTGGAATAATATGATTAGCTTTGCACATATAATATTAAAATGTTTTTTATTTCATACAAATACATTAAAAAATCATCGGGCTCATTTCAAACTTGAATATTTTTATTTCACAAATCTTTTGTCGTACCTACGTTTATTTATTTTATTTTATTTACCAAGACACTTTCTAAAGTAAGATTCTAGATAATAGTTTACTAATAATTAACGAAAGGGACGGCAATAAAGATAATTACAATTAGTAAGTAGGGTAGAAGGATTCGCCGTGCCAAGTGAATCCTTGAAAGATGAATTCATATAAATTTTAGATGAGAGGCAATTGAAATCAAAAATTCAGATATACAATTTTTTGTAGGTCTACTAATGTTTCTATTGTCAAAGAATTATCTGTATGAAAGGTATTATATTATGTGGTTGTTTTAAATTTTTAATAGAAGTTTTTTTTAATTTGAAAAGACCTTTACGTGATAACTTTTTGCCACGCAGCCTCTTAGGACGTACGGGCGAAAGGTGAATGTCTTCACATTTAGTAGTGAATATATATTTACTAGCCCTATACCATCCGCTCAAAGATATAATATACAAGGTGTATTTTCAACTTGTAGCTATACTTTGCTATGTGAATAAGTAGATAATACTGATGAACTTTTACTGTGGGACGAAGATCAAAAATATTGGCTATTTAATGCATTTCGAGTGATCATGTCGATGTTATACACCGTGAGCCCATATAACCACGCGTTCCTGAGGTCATTAGGAGCAAAAAATGTTATATGACTTTTAATCAAATCTGGAAACAAAGAAAAAAGTGTATGTGTGTGTGCGACCCGTTATTTAATTTTACATCTTGGCGAAATAAACATTGCAACGCATAAGTTCGGTATAGTTTTTTTTAATTTACAGATCATTTTTGCGAGTTTCCTTTTTAAACTTTAATGTCTGTCAGTAGGTATGTCCAAACCAAGACACACAGTGGCAGCGTCGCCGCCAAAAAGGCGTTTTTCGAAACAAATTTTCACAAAAATTGTTATTGTCTCTAAAACCAGACCGATTTCAGAAAACTTTTTATGACATTTTACTAGTCTCTAAATGCGGTTAAATACTACACGTTTAAAATCTTTGGGGTTATACACACATATATTAAACAGCTAATATTTTCATCGGATTGGTCCCATAGTGAAATTGTATGGTTTAATACAAATACTCTTATTGCACACCTCAGTACAGAAACAATTCAAATAATACAGCACATTAAGAGGTAAACAACAGGCGGATTATCGCTAAAAAGCGATCTCTTCCAGACAACCTTTACAGATAATTTTTGCGAGTTTCCTTTAAAACTTCAATGTCTGCCAGTAGGTATATCCAAACCAAGTCACATAGTGGCAGCGTTGCAGCCAAAAAGATTATAACTACGTATTATATTTTTTGTCCTCAAGATTATGAACAAAGAGAGAAAATAGGTACCTAAAAGTATCTGACATATTTGGCACACCATGGATATTTTTGTCAATATTATATTTAAGCCATTATTTAAGTAATATTATATCTTTGTGCGAATGGAATACTATTATAATACAAACATAGAAGTGATAGCTTGGTTTGGCTTCATCGTGTGCAAGTGACGCCATTATTGCATGGTGAAGTGTTAGGAGACGCTGGATTCATTGTGGTCTACCTTTATCAATATCTAATACCATCATTTTTACTCAGTTTTTCGGTAACAAATAGTGTTATAACCTATAGAAAACAAGTTAAAAATCCTTTATACAATTTGTTAAAATGTGTGTACCTAATTTATCAAAGCATACACGCACAAAGTTATATGGGACACCCTAAAGGCTACGTCTGCACAGATAGGCGGCTTGCTTAGCGTCTAGAGCCTGGTGGCTTTGTTTGCACACGTTTGTTTACTTCGTTACACGCTAAGCGACTAGCTAGGCGTCAAGCGCGCAGTGCGGCTGGTCGCGAATATTCTAGAATGTTTGTTTCACTACTAGCTAGACTCTAAACGCAGAGCAAGCCGCCTGTCTGTGCGGACGTAGCCTAAGAGGCAGGCCTCTGAATTAAGAGCCGAATTGTCCATTAGATTTGACAGACCCTACTCATTACTGTTGCGTTCCTGTCGGTGAGTAAGGTTGCCAGAGCTCAACGTGGCTGCGGAGTGTTGAGGTCGGCTGCGCGCATGTAACTCTGGCGTTGCAGGCATACATAGGCTACGGAGTCTGCTTACCATCAGGCGGGCCGTATGCTTGTTTGCCATCGAGGTAGTATAAAAAAAAAAAATTGGTATGTCTGTAGCCAACTTACCAACAAATAAACTTTAGGCTTTGTATTTAGATGTATCTGATCCGAAGTAAACACGCCGTTTCAACTAAAACTGAGTTAAAAAAGACCACAACGAATCCAACTCGTCCAGCATGCCCTAGCTTCCTCACCTATCCCATACGCTAACGTTTGTCCTGAACAGAAGGTGCTGAAACGGTCGAGCCCCATAAAATCAGGGGGCTCCGAGGCCGAAGTGGTATCCGACGGGGCCGAGAGGCCAGACGGAGACAGTGTTAAACTGCAGATGGAGGCCGCTAGGGAGCAGCACCGTAGGCGACTCGCTAAGAAAGGTAAGATTTAAATACTAGGAATCGTTTAATACAGGTCTTAAATACTACATTGAAAATTTACAAAATACTACATTACGATACAAGTGCTAAATAGGAAATTCGCAACGAGTCAGGATAAATTAAAACAGGACCGAAGGGAGTGTTTTAAATCGACACGCGAATTGGCTATTCGCACATGTATCGTACATTTTACAGTGCATATGGCCCTTTAAATTGTCGACATAATAAGGTAATGTGCTAATTATCGCACTAGCGCGGTAAAGTAGCACCATACGTACTGTAAATACAAGTCTTCAAAATCAGATCAATGGATATTATTCGTTTCAGGAGTGTCAATTATCATTAATTTTCTTAGTATATGACATTTATTTCAGTTTATAATTGAATAGGGTTGCCATCTCAAAATTTTGAAAACCAGGACAAGACGCGTGAAAACCCTGGATTTTAGAGTCGAGAACCCGGACATGTCAACAGATTTTTTTTAAACAGGTTTGCGTGGGTCGCGGGCGGTTTAAGACTTTAAATTTTTAAACCCAGACTACAAATGAAGCCCCCTCTGGACGCTCCCCGGATGTCCTCTAAACTAGGACAAATCCGGGGAAACCCTATAATTGAAGATCTTACCACATTATTTTTTAAATAATTTTTCGATACTTATATAAATTGTATCCACAGCGTTCCCGAATATGGACGCCGACGGCAAAACAACGCTCAACCTGGTCACGAACACCGTGGACTCGTCCACCCCCGCCGACGAGAGACCCATCACACTGGGACAGTACATCGGCAAGCTGACGCAAGGCACTGGCGCGCTGTATGGTAAGACTTAACCACTAACCTCGTCACACACACCGTGGACCGTCCACACAGATGAGAGACCCATCACACGGCCAGTACATCGGCAAGCTGACGCAAGGCACTGGCGCGCTGTATGGTAAGACTTAACCACTAACCTCGTCACACACACCGTGGACCGTCCACACAGATGAGAGACCCATCACACGGCCAGTACATCGGCAAGCTGACGCAAGGCACTGGCGCGCTGTATGGTAAGACTTAACCACTAACCTCGTCACACACACCGTGGACCGTCCACACAGATGAGAGACCCATCACACGGCCAGTACATCGGCAAGCTGACGCAAGGCACTGGCGCGCTGTATGGTAAGACTTAACCACTAACCTCGTCACACACACCGTGGACCGTCCACACAGATGAGAGACCCATCACACGGCCAGTACATCGGCAAGCTGACGCAAGGCACTGGCGCGCTGTATGGTAAGACTTAACCACTAACCTCGTCACACACACCGTGGACCGTCCACACAGATGAGAGACCCATCACACGGCCAGTACATCGGCAAGCTGACGCAAGGCACTGGCGCGCTGTATGGTAAGACTTAACCACTAACCTCGTCACACACACCGTGGACCGTCCACACAGATGAGAGACCCATCACACGGCCAGTACATCGGCAAGCTGACGCAAGGCACTGGCGCGCTGTATGGTAAGACTTAACCACTAACCTCGTCACACACACCGTGGACCGTCCACACAGATGAGAGACCCATCACACGGCCAGTACATCGGCAAGCTGACGCAAGGCACTGGCGCGCTGTATGGTAAGACTTAACCACTAACCTCGTCACACACACCGTGGACCGTCCACACAGATGAGAGACCCATCACACGGCCAGTACATCGGCAAGCTGACGCAAGGCACTGGCGCGCTGTATGGTAAGACTTAACCACTAACCTCGTCACACACACCGTGGACCGTCCACACAGATGAGAGACCCATCACACGGCCAGTACATCGGCAAGCTGACGCAAGGCACTGGCGCGCTGTATGGTAAGACTTAACTACTAACCTCGTCACAAACACTCACAGGACCATACATATCTCTACACCACTTGGTGCCCATAACACGGTCTTTCAGGCACAACGTATGGCCATCATAATGGCAGCACACGCAATCGTCTCAAGAAAGATATTGGACTACCCCATCCGCATACTCTCTGATAGTCGGTCAGTACTGCTACTACTATCAGGGCTAATCTGTCAGAGGTATGCACCACCAATAGCGCAACTGCAGTGGATTAAGGGACACAGCAACTCGCGAGGTAACGATGCAGCCGACATATTGGCGAGAGGAGCCTCGGAACTGAAGGTCACAGGACCTGAGCCAATTCTACCTCCACCTTATGCCTGGCTCCGGAACATGCTGCAACTCAACACCAATGTAAAACCGCGAAAAGGCGAAGGAAGCCCTCCCGACAATCGACCCCGGTTTGTCACAGAAGCTGAGACAGCTGAAGAGGCCACAGCTCCGGCTTCTAACTGGGGCCATAACTGGCCACGCCTCACTAAACAAGCACCTGGTGACTGTGCAACAGCCCCCTCTGCAGGGCGTGCATGGAGGCAGAGGAGACAACCCCCCACGTCATTCTCGAATGCCCAGGGTTGGCAGAGTACCGGCCCCATAATAAAAGTTGCTCAATATGACATAAATATTAACGGGGTGGGTAAATGGTTTTAGTTGATTCACATACTGACGACCAGTTTAGCCTAGAGGGTAGTGACCCTGCCTACGAAGCCGATGGTCCCGGGTTCAAATCCTGGTAAGGGCATTTATTCGTGTGATGAGCATGGATATTTGTTCCTGAGTCATGGGTGTTTTCTATGTATTTAAGTATTTATAAATATTTATATATTATATATATCGTTGTGTACGTACCCTCAACACAAGCCTTATTGAGCTTACTGTGGGACTTAGTCAATTTGTGTAATAATGTCCTATAATATTTATTATTTATTTATTTATACTGTATTGACGCCGAGTTGCGAAACCAAACCCGCGAAACCTATATCTATACTTAGCCTCCAGAAATAATCTGTTAATCGTTTATTTATTTATTACAAGCTTTTATTTACATTCACCTGACCGTTGTCTGTTTGTAATCAAATCTTGCAAGTTAAATTTGATCCACTTTCCGGTTTCCGATTGAGCTGAAAATTTGCATAAATATGTAAGTCGGGTGACAATGCAATATTATGGTACCATCGAGCTGATCTGATGATGGAGACAAGAGGTGGACATTGGAACTCTGTGATAAAACAACGCGACCTAATTGTGTTTGGGGTTTTTAGAATTTGCTCGATGAGTATTAGTTTCTGTGGAAAGAAAAGTACAGTCAGCGATAAAAGCTTGTACCAAAAATGATTTTTTTGCCAAAAACTTATTCATTTAAACTTTATTGCACAATAAAAATAGGTACAAATGGCGGACTTAATGCCTTAAGGCATTCTCTACCAGTCAACCATAGGGTATCTAATTGTTTTTATTTCAGCGCCTCGCGAAGACCGCCGTAACCTGGTGAAAGGAGTGAAGCCGCTCAACTACGGACCCTTCAGCTCTTTCGCGCCCTCCTACGACGGCACCTTCGCCACTCTCACGAAAGAGGAGTCGCACTTGCTCTACCATACCCTACGTAAGTTATTTATTTACTACCATATATTGAAAATATTTTTTGAGAAGTTTTATTGAGCTTACTCATGGTTAGATTTTTTTTTGTAAGATTGTGTTCCAAATCCTAGTAGATGTTGTAGAGTTCCAGTAAGAAAGGATGGTAATAATGTTTTTTTTTTACATAATAGATATATGGAGCATTCCATGAAATTGTCTACGTTGTCCCGAACAAACGCAAATTTTCTGAAGATTTGTGGGTACAAGAGTTACCTTTTCTGTGTTTTTTTTACGCCAAATCTTGGGATTAGTTGTCAAGCGGATCCCAGGCTCCCATGAGCCGAGGCAAAATGCCGGGACAACGCGAGGAAGAAGAAGAGAGTTACCTTTTCTGTGACTAATGATCAAAAATATGCACAGAAAAATAATCGCCTGCTTTGAACGCCAAAAAAAGTCGCAACACAGGAAATAAGATGCGTCCACACGGGACAGCCCGTGGAATGGTCCATATACAGAGGCATACAAACACATGTTTCAAATCGGAAAGAAACAAGACGCGACATGCAGGTTCTGCCATGAGTCAGAGGAGACTGCAATGCACATTCTCTGCTCCTGTGGACCACTAATGTCAAAAAGAAGTACCCACCTAGGGCGGCACGTATTGCAACCCTATGAGGTACAGAACACTACGGCCCAAAGAATCTGGAATTTCCTGGATTCAACGGGCATCAGTAATGAACTTTAAAGGGCTGTCACAATAGACCAATGCCTGGTCGACGTGGCATTCAAAGGCCCACAAACTACAATAATAATAATACAGAGGCATTACTATAACTAGCTTAAATTCTAAAATAGGCCCTTGAGGCATTGTACCAAGGATGCTGGCGGCATTTCCTCGTTGTGTCGCAATGCTGATACGTTTTGCGAGGAAGCCGCCAGCTCTTCGGTCACCAGTTACGTCAAACAGACGCTTCGCGTTTTCTGCAAGAAACTTGTGCGCCCTGGGACCCCATGGATCTAGAGTTTCAAAATGGGATTAAAAATGAATTGATTGAATGCTAGTATTGTACGTAAAGGTTTCAAAGTTTCAAAGTTTTTATTTGCTAGAATCATGGTCAGGTACAATGTAATGGACTTAAAATAACATGGATCAGCACAATTCACCATTTTTAGTGGCATGCAAATTAAAATATACAATTTGAAATAAATGAATTAGGTAATTGAATTAAAATAAAATTAATATCATTACAACTAAAATAAAATAAAATCACAGTCATAAAGAATATACAAATTTACAATGTCAACTTCTAACCTAGGTATAACAATTATTAAAAAAATCATTTAATTTATAAAAACATTTATCAATGAGCCAATGTCGGAGTTTCCGTTGAAATAAATTATCTGGTAGCAGTCTTAAATCTAGAGGAATATTATTATAAACTTTTCCTGACATCATGTAGCAGTTGTTATTATACTGGGCTGAATTAAATAGTGGCTGATTTATCCTATTAATATCTCTATTCCTTAACCTTGGGTTTTGAGTTGGTTTTAAAAAAAGCTCAGGGTTGTTCCTCTTAAACGTACGTATTGCGTCTTAACGAATCTTTTAACTTCCAGCGTCAGAAACAGGCCAAGGAAATGAAGAGATGCTCCGCTTTGCCCCGGACTCCCCTTGGAACCTATTCTATGATATGGAAGCTCTATTTCCTGACAAAAAGAAGGAACAGGAACAACAAACTCAGGAGGAAAAGGTAAAAAAAACAATACAGTTTTTTTATATACTACGTCGGTGGCAAACAAACATACAGCTGCCTGATAGTAAGAAGTCTCATGCGCGTTGATGACCCTAACACCCCGCACCCACGTCATGGAACGTAATCCCTTACCCTCTTATTCATAAACGTGTACTAAAGTTACGATGCCGCTGATCATCGTTTGTCCCTTTCCGTCATACCAATACGTCGGAAAGGGACAGACCATGATCAGCGGCATCGTAACTTTAGTACACGTTTATGAATAAGGGGGTTACATTCAACGATTCTTCTCTTTCCGCACAGACTAACTGATAATTTATTGACATGATAAATCTGAGGTATGTTTTAGTTTCGATTTTCATTTTCAGGACATATCATCAGTGAAAGTAGACGTCGAACAACTAAAGACGCTCTCAGAACTAGGCATAGACGTGGACTTCTTAAATGACGTGGAGGAGGACATAGCTGCCTCGCAGCACGACTACGGCATCGCCACGGCCTTGAAACATACGTGCGAGGTGCTGCAGAAACTTGAGAAGGAGCAGAGAGATAGGTAAGATAATATTACTGTGTATTTACCAAGTATCTATATACATATCTACTTCAAAACAGAGCCTTAAACGACGTGAAGAAGGACATAGCTGCCTCGACTACGGCATCGCCACGGCCTTGAAACATACGTGCGAGGTGCTGCAGAAACTTGAGAAGGAGCAGAGAGATAGGTAAGATAATATTACTGTGTATTTACCAAGTATCTATATACATATCTACTTCAAAACAGAGCCTTAAACGACGTGAAGAAGGACATAGCTGCCTCGACTACGGCATCGCCACGGCCTTGAAACATACGTGCGAGGTGCTGCAGAAACTTGAGAAGGAGCAGAGAGATAGGTAAGATAATATTACTGTGTATTTACCAAGTATCTATATACATATCTACTTCAAAACAGAGCCTTAAACGACGTGAAGAAGGACATAGCTGCCTCGACTACGGCATCGCCACGGCCTTGAAACATACGTGCGAGGTGCTGCAGAAACTTGAGAAGGAGCAGAGAGATAGGTAAGATAATATTACTGTGTATTTACCAAGTATCTATATACATATCTACTTCAAAACAGAGCCTTAAACGACGTGAAGAAGGACATAGCTGCCTCGACTACGGCATCGCCACGGCCTTGAAACATACGTGCGAGGTGCTGCAGAAACTTGAGAAGGAGCAGAGAGATAGGTAAGATAATATTACTGTGTATTTACCAAGTATCTATATACATATCTACTTCAAAACAGAGCCTTAAACGACGTGAAGAAGGACATAGCTGCCTCGACTACGGCATCGCCACGGCCTTGAAACACACGTGTGAGTTGCTACAGAAACTTTAGAAGAAGCAGAGAGACAGGTAAGATAATATTACTCTTTATTGTATGAGTATCTATATACATATATAGGTAAAACAGAGATGGACCTATATGTAGACATCTTAAACGATGTGGAGGACATAGCTGCCTCGCGACATGACTACGGCATCGCCACAGCCTTGAAACACACATGCGAATTGCTGCAGAAACTTGAGAAGGAGCAGAGAGACAGGTAAGATAATATTACTCTTTATTGTTTGAGTATCTGTATACATATGTAGGTAAAACAGAGATGGACCTATATGTAGACATCTTAAACGATGTAGAGGACATAATTGCTTCACAACACGACTACGGCATCGCCACGGCCTTGAAACACACGTGCTAGTTGCTGCAGAAACTTGAGAAGGAGCAGAGAGATAGGTAAGATAATATTACTGTTTATTTATTGAGTATCTATATACATATGTAGGTAAAACAGAGACTGACCTATATGTAGACTTCTTAAACGATGTAGAGGAGAACATAGTTGCTTCGCAATACGACTACGGCATCGCCACAGCCTTGAAGCACACGTGCGAGGTGCTGCAGAAACTTGAGAAGAAGCAGAGAGATAGGTAAGATAATATTACTGTTTATTTGTTAAGTATCTATATACATATGTATTTCAAAACAGAGCTAGGCATAGACGTAGACTTCTTAAACGACGTGAAGAAGGACATAGCTGCCTCGCAACACGACTACGGCATCGCCACGGCCTTGAAACACACGTGTGAGTTGCTACAGAAACTTGAGAAGAAGCAGAGGGACAGGTAAGATAATATTATTATTTATTGTTTGAGTATCTATATACATATGTAGGTAAAACCGAGATGGACCTATATGTAGACATCTTAAACGATGTAGAGGACATAATTGCTTCACAACACGACTACGGCATCGCCACAGCCTTGAAACACATGCGAGTTGCTGCAGAAACTTGAGAAGAAGCAGAGGGACAGGTAAGATAATATTACTCTTTATTGTTTGAGTATCTGTATACATATTATGTAGGTAAAACAGAGATGGACCTATATGTAGACATCTTAAACGATGTAGAGGACATAATTGCTTCACAACACGACTACGGCATCGCCACAGCCTTGAAACACACATGCGAATTGCTGCAGAAACTTGAGAAGGAGCAGAGAGACAGGTAAGATAATATTACTCTTTATTGTTTGAGTATCTGTATACATATGTAGGTAAAACAGAGATGGACCTATATGTAGACATCTTAAACGATGTAGAGGACATAATTGCTTCGCAACACGACTACGGCATCGCCACGGCCTTGAAACACACATGCCAGTTGCTGCAGAAACTTGAGAAGGAGCAGAGAGACGGGTAAGATAATATTACTGTTTATTATATATAATATTACTGTATATATGCCAAGTATCTATGTATATACATATGTACGTCAAAACAGAGCTCGGCATAGACGTAGATGACGTGGAGGAGGATATAGTTGCTTCGCTACACGACTACGGAATCACCGCGGCCTTGAAATATACTTCCGAGGTGCTGTACATGAAAGCAGGAATTCGTCTCGATTGATTGTAAATAGGAAAAAGAGGCGATCGGCGGGCCCAATGATTAGTATATAAGAAATTAAGAGCTAATGTTAGTGTTATAATTATAATTAGATGCCCAGCTCTGTTTTCATATATAAATCACACATTAGAAGTACGCAAAACATGGACCAGCGTACACCCCTTCGTGGAAACCCTTCCTGATGCTAGCCTCAGCTGCAAGGAGCTATTGTCTTGCAAGTCCAAAGTACGCTGCACAAGGTGTCGGTGAGTAAAAAACGGACTTAAAATGCACTTTGCGCATGAGAAGGTGCATGCTCTGGGGCAAAATAATATGTAATAAATAAATATTTTTGTTTATATAGTGTGTAACTTTAATTAGCTAGATCCGGAGTAAATTACAATAAAACGACCTCAGTATTATGTATCGAACCAAATTATGGTTTTAATAAAAATATTTTTATCGAAAATATTAGTAAAATTATCGTTTAACAAGTTACCTTTACTAAAACATCATTTGCCTTTATTTTATATATATGTCGGGAATGGTGGGCGTATCATACTAGAGACAGCACATTAGAACCTTCAATAGTAGATGACGAGGGGATTCAATGAAACACGATGTTCAATTCACATTTGTTACTGGATAAGACTGATTACAAATCACAGCACACGTTACATTTCTTATCGTAAGCAAGCCAGTGGGTTTGACCCAGGCACCGCCAGCGACGTCATCTTCTCCCATTCTCGTCTGGAGATTTATTGACAGCATAACTTCAATTGTTCTCGATTTGAATAGGGTTATTTCCAATTTTTCGAAACGCTTGTATCACGTTGTATATTAACTAAAAGTTGCCCTAAAATTCAACTTTTATACTAAAAACGGCTTTAAATAGGTATGTTAATTTAACAAAATATATTTTGACAGATGCTTTCGCGCCCAAAACGCTCTTTGAAAATTGTGTGACATCACAGTTTACGGTTTGACACATAACTACATACACACGTAGAAGATACGAACTATCAACTGACATTTGTCATTTGTTGTTTATCGCCTAACTGTCAACATTGTCAATCCGTGAGTTGTGACGTCATCAGAATCTTCAATGACGTTTCGAGTCTGGTCATGTGACGTGTGCCAAAAGATATTTTAAATTCAATATTTACAAAAATATGGTCATTACAGGTCCCCTAAAAGTAGTTTAACATGTTCTTATAATCCAAATTTTTTTATTGGGATTCAATTCCACCCTGAGATTTGTAGATGGAAACAACCCTATTGTTTTAACAGCGCACTCTATGATGCCTTGGCGGAACTACGTCGAACGCCACTCAGATGTAACGTAACACCCTAGCTTGCTCTATCAAATAGTACATTGTAGGAGTGGCTGGAAAACCGCTTTAAGATAGACGAGTGAGTTTGAGGGCCGACGCCTTAGTGGAGGCGTAACCTTGCTGTCATCTGCGTACCGAAAGATTGTCGCCGGGATTGAGCAGATGGTTGATGTGCAGCAGAAAGAGGGTTGCGGAGAGGACTGAGCCCTGAGTTACCCCGGCATTAATAGCCAAAAGATTAGACGAGCATCCGTCTAGGACAATCGAATAGATCGGTCCCTCAGGAAGTCAGTGATCCAGGAGCGCAGGCCAGAGATCCCATACGCGGAGAGCTTGCTTATTAGGCTGTCATGCCAGACTCTGTCAAAGGCCTTGGGAATGTCGAAGGACACGGCGATAGCCTCACCCTCGATGGCCTCGCACCATAAGTGGGTGGCATAAATCAGGAGGTCCCCAGTTGACCGGTTCCGGCGAAAGCTGTATTGCCGATCACTGAAGATATGCCGTTACCTTCGAGATATGCCAGGAGCTTGGTGTTCAGTACACGCTCCATAATCTTGCAGAGTATGGAGGTGATCGCGATATTATGGGTATGGGCGGTTCATTTGCATTTATTGTCGCAAAGAAACAGCAATGTACTCGTACAAAGAAGCACAATAAGGTTTAAGTACAATAGGGTTGTTGACTGTACCTATTTAAATAAGTAAAAATATCTTATATCAAGCATTAATAGCACTAAAAGTTATAGAGGAGAAACAAACGTAAACTGTAAGCTCTTTGACATAATTTATATTTAATAAACCAGAAGTAACTATAAAAAAACCGGCCAAGAGCATGTCGGGCCATGCTCAGAGTAGGGTTCCGTAGTTACTCTTCCGTCACAATAAGCTAAATTGGAGCTTAAAGTATGGTAGATTGTTAACCAAGGGATGAACTGTGGGTGTACGTCTTTTTACTATGAAGGGGAAACCTTTTGCGATAACTCAAAAACAGCTAAACTGATCATATTCGCTATAGTTTTCATTTAATGTCTTTGTTAAGCTCTACTTCCAAGATTTTTTTCATATTTTTTGGACCTATGGTTCAAAAATTAGAGGGGGGGGACACATTTTTTTTTCTTTCAGAGCAATTATCTCCGAATATATTCACTTTATCAAGAAATGTTTGTTGAAGACCCCTATTAGTTTTAAAAGACCTTTCCAACGATATCCGACACTGTAGGGTTGAAGCAAAAAAAAATGTTCACCCCCACTTTACGTGTAGGGGAGGTAACCAAAAAAAAAAATTTTAGATTTTATTGTACGACTTTGTCGGCTTTATTAATTTATATATCCATGCCAAATTTCAGCTTTCTAGCACTAACGACCACGGAGCAAAGCCTCGGACAGACAGACAGACAGACAGACAGACAGACGGACATGGCGAAACTATAAGGGTTCCTAGTTGACTACGGAACCCTAAAAAACGGAATATCTACTGGATGAATTTTATCAATAAATCACCCCCCCCATATCTTATGTTTCTTCTCAACCATTTTAAAAATGCACCCCTTCAAAGTTTTATGGCGCCAAACATGACTGCACTTGGTTAATGTACCATTATCTGTCCATTTACTTGTCATACATAAACAAAAAAAAAAACAATCGATAGCTTATGAATCAGAGCATACATTTGAAGCATAAATATTACAGATAATTTTCCATAATCCCTTGAGAATTCATAACAAAAAGAAAAATTGTGTTTCAAAACGTAATTTTTTTACTTTTAATCTTTATTTTTTCAAAAACGAGGTCGTTGACCTGTACTTTTTTATTGTTAAATGATACCTACTACAGAATATCAACTCAATGTTGTTATCAAAATAATAGCGCTAGTTAAAACATATCATAAGTTATACGAGTCCAAACAAGACCTTCTGTAATGAGCGTCAATTTAGTTCCAAATTATACTTGCCCGCCGCCCGAATTATCATTTGGAATTAAACGACCTAGTTCGAGAAACATTACAGAAGGTGTTGTGTGGACTCGTGTAACTTATGAAATGTTTTAACTAGCGTTATCATTTAGATGTTAAACTTCAGCTGATATTCTGTACTATCATTTAACAATAAAAAAAGTACAGGCCAACGACCTCGTTTTTGAAAAAAAAAGATAAAAGGTAAAAAAAGTACAGCTTGAAACACAATTTTTCTTTGTGTTATGAATTCTCAAGGGATTCAAATGTATGCTCTGATTCATAAGCTATCGAATGATATTTTATTTTTTAATGTGTGACAGGTAAATGGACAGAGAGCCATAAAACTATGAACGGGCGCATTTTTATAATGGTTTAGAAAAAACATAGGTATGGGGGGTGATTTGTTGTTAAAATCCATCGTACTATACGTGGTTAACGGCTCCACTATACGTGTACACACGCATTGTATTTGCACTTGGGTCTAACATGGATATTTTTATGGTTAAATGGAACGTCTGATATTTGATTGCAGACTATCAACCACCCCGCCGTGGCATCTCGCTCTGGCGGCCCGCGCCAGCGCCAGCGAGCGGGAGCTGGCGCGCCAGGCCGCCGGCTGGCTGCGCGGCATGGCGGCGCGCGTGCCGCCCGCCGGCCTGGCGCCGCTGCAGCGCGTCCGGAGAGCCATGGGGGTCACGCTAGACCATCTGGGTGAGTAGCACGACAACACTACCCGTCCCTGTCTCCTGTAGCGAGGGTAACGAGCCACGCCAGGCCGCCGGCTGGCTGCGCGGCATGGCGGCGCGCGTGCCGCCCGCCGGCCTGGCGCCGCTGCAGCGCGTCCGGAGAGCCATGGGGGTCACGCTAGACCATCTGGGTGAGTAGCACGACAACACTACCCGTCCCTGTCTCCTGTAGCGAGGGTAACGAGCCACGCCAGGCCGCCGGCTGGCTGCGCGGCATGGCGGCGCGCGTGCCGCCCGCCGGCCTGGCGCCGCTGCAGCGCGTCCGGAGAGCCATGGGGGTCACGCTAGACCATCTGGGTGAGTAGCACGACAACACTACCCGTCCCTGTCTCCTGTAGCGAGGGTAACGAGCCACGCCAGGCCGCCGGCTGGCTGCGCGGCATGGCGGCGCGCGTGCCGCCCGCCGGCCTGGCGCCGCTGCAGCGCGTCCGGAGAGCCATGGGGGTCACGCTAGACCATCTGGGTGAGTAGCACGACAACACTACCCGTCCCTGTCTCCTGTAGCGAGGGTAACGAGCCACGCCAGGCCGCCGGCTGGCTGCGCGGCATGGCGGCGCGCGTGCCGCCCGCCGGCCTGGCGCCGCTGCAGCGCGTCCGGAGAGCCATGGGGGTCACGCTAGACCATCTGGGTGAGTAGCACGACAACACTACCCGTCCCTGTCTCCTGTAGCGAGGGTAACGAGCCACGCCAGGCCGCCGGCTGGCTGCGCGGCATGGCGGCGCGCGTGCCGCCCGCCGGCCTGGCGCCGCTGCAGCGCGTCCGGAGAGCCATGGGGGTCACGCTAGACCATCTGGGTGAGTAGCACGACAACACTACCCGTCCCTGTCTCCTGTAGCGAGGGTAACGAGCCACGCCAGGCCGCCGGCTGGCTGCGCGGCATGGCGGCGCGCGTGCCGCCCGCCGGCCTGGCGCCGCTGCAGCGCGTCCGGAGAGCCATGGGGGTCACGCTAGACCATCTGGGTGAGTAGCACGACAACACTACCCGTCCCTGTCTCCTGTAGCGAGGGTAACGAGCCACGCCAGGCCGCCGGCTGGCTGCGCGGCATGGCGGCGCGCGTGCCGCCCGCCGGCCTGGCGCCGCTGCAGCGCGTCCGGAGAGCCATGGGGGTCACGCTAGACCATCTGGGTGAGTAGCACGACAACACTACCCGTCCCTGTCTCCTGTAGCGAGGGTAACGAGCCACGCCAGGCCGCCGGCTGGCTGCGCGGCATGGCGGCGCGCGTGCCGCCCGCCGGCCTGGCGCCGCTGCAGCGCGTCCGGAGAGCCATGGGGGTCACGCTAGACCATCTGGGTGAGTAGCACGACAACACTACCCGTCCCTGTCTCCTGTAGCGAGGGTAACGAGCCACGCCAGGCCGCCGGCTGGCTGCGCGGCATGGCGGCGCGCGTGCCGCCCGCCGGCCTGGCGCCGCTGCAGCGCGTCCGGAGAGCCATGGGGGTCACGCTAGACCATCTGGGTGAGTAGCACGACAACACTACCCGTCCCTGTCTCCTGTAGCGAGGGTAACGAGCCACGCCAGGCCGCCGGCTGGCTGCGCGGCATGGCGGCGCGCGTGCCGCCCGCCGGCCTGGCGCCGCTGCAGCGCGTCCGGAGAGCCATGGGGGTCACGCTAGACCATCTGGGTGAGTAGCACGACAACACTACCCGTCCCTGTCTCCTGTAGCGAGGGTAACGAGCCACGCCAGGCCGCCGGCTGGCTGCGCGGCATGGCGGCGCGCGTGCCGCCCGCCGGCCTGGCGCCGCTGCAGCGCGTCCGGAGAGCCATGGGGGTCACGCTAGACCATCTGGGTGAGTAGCACGACAACACTACCCGTCCCTGTCTCCTGTAGCGAGGGTAACGAGCCACGCCAGGCCGCCGGCTGGCTGCGCGGCATGGCGGCGCGCGTGCCGCCCGCCGGCCTGGCGCCGCTGCAGCGCGTCCGGAGAGCCATGGGGGTCACGCTAGACCATCTGGGTGAGTAGCACGACAACACTACCCGTCCCTGTCTCCTGTAGACTAACTTGCTAAGCAAATGGGCTCGGCTGAGGCAAACCTGCTAAGGCAAAAGTTACACAAGTACGCGGCCGCGCGAGGCCCGTCGTTTGCCGCGCGAGGAAATTTCCTCGTTAAAAGTTAAGTTCGCGTTAAAAGTGCAAAGAAACGCGCCCCTCTGTTTGATATCCAAAACAAATAACTGTTTTGCGTATGGAGAGTGGAATAAAAGGAGGAAAATCTCATGGATGAAAAGTGTCCATCAAAAAACATTAAACCTAGTATTTATATAGATGTGTACGCGTGCGCCCGTGAGGGACAGAACATACGCCATGCGACAAAATTAAAAACACATTTTAACATTCCTGACAACAACATACCCAAAAAGAACCTACGTAATTTGGTCAGGTTATTTTTTTTTTTTTTTTTTTTTTTTTTTTTTTTTATTTGAATCAAAAGAAGATTACAAAAAGCCTTAAACTACTAATCTGCCAAACTGCAGTACAGTTTGTTGGCAGAAAAAAAAACTAAATCTACCCTCCATCAACTAGTATTGTAAATATTAATAACTATAGCCGCTTTTGCATACGTATGTATATTGAAACCTTGGTATGTTAAAACTTAAACTACAGAGTGGTTATCACATACTGTTATTGATCACAGGTCATTCAGGTCAGGTCAGGTATTCGTTGCCCCTCCCCCATTTCATCTCTATATGATTATACCTCTATGGAGACCACCGGAGAGATTCGGAACTATTATTTAAACCTGAAAGCTGGTCACTTTTGCAGTAGTTCTACCATAAGAGGTTTTCCTCATTTTAATTCCACACTTCATAGTTTTGCGGTCACTGAATTGACAAACGTCAACTTATGACAGTTACAGCTACCGCAAAATGTATGGCTGTACAGCACCATCTCGTTTACCTGTCAAATTCGAAACACGAAATTCAATTAATTTACTATGGAGTGTGGATTAAAAGGAGTGAAATCTCTTATGGTAGAACTGTTGCAAAAGTGTCCACCTGTCAGCTATAAATAATAGTTCCAAATTTCTCCAGAGTAGCGCTAGAGTAGCTAAGAACCTAGGCGTTATTGACGGAGTGAATTGCGCTGTCTATGATTTGAATTTTTTGTTCAAGTATTCTAGGTATTGTAGCGCCACCTATTTAAGGTTTTTTGATGACACTTTTTGGTATATGGAGATTACGTTCCTTACCTCCACTTTCCGTACAATGTATCTTTGCTATTATAGCAGAGGTTCTTATAAATGTGAATTGTTTGCAGATACTCCAATGGCCGTAGACGACTTTGAAATGGAACACGACCACGTCTCAGACCCGGACTCACGCTCTTCTCACGACAAATAATGACGTTCAAACAAAAATGGCCGACCGAACCCAATTTAAGGCGTATATTGGCTATGTGCATAGTCTGTGCTGGGGTGGGGGAAAATCAAACGACAAATAAGCACAGCTTAAGAAAGGGTCAACTTTCCTAGTACACTTGTCATAAGTCAAATCAATAATTAATTCCAGACCCACCAGGGCGGCGCTAGAGTCGATCTAATATCTAACTAATACCATAGAGAAATAAAATATCTAACCTTGGAGTGTTCATTCTATACATTTTTTATACCATGACGGTGGCAAACAGGCATAGTTACCGTAGCCTATGGACGCCTGCAACTTTAGAGGTGTTACATGCGCGTTGCCGACCCTAAAACACCAGTTTCCTTACTTTGAACGCTTAATGTCATAAATACAAATATCACTCAAACGCCAAGGTTTCAGGCGTAATAGCTATAATGTAAACATTACTCGAAACTGTGAAGGTTACTTTGACAGCGTCCGCCATAACACCTATAGTCGCCCTTGGCGCAGTAGGCACGACAAATTTAGGTGTTTTTGGCGTCCAAATGGTTAATAAATAATAAGTTGTACGGGAGGTATGATAAAACGTAAAAAACAGCCAAATAACACTAGACCCTGTTCATAGTGTTGTGTCCTGCCGGTGAGTAAGGTTGCCAGAGCTCAACGAGGATACGGAGTGTTAGGGTCGGTAACGCGCATACTTACCATCAGACGGGCCGTATGCTTGTTTGCCACCGACGTAGTATAATAATAGTACATTGTAGGAGAGGCCAGAAAACCGGATCGAAAGATGGACGAGTGAGTTTGATCAAATAATACGAGTTACCGAAAATGTTACTTTGAAAACACGTCTTGGTTTGGGTTTATCATTTAAAAAAATGCATTAGTCCCCATAAATCTGCCGGTTGTACCCATTGTTATCATTTTGAAGACTTATTACTAAGTAAATAAACAAAATAATAAGATATTTATTGTTTCATTTTTTTACATAACATATGTTTGTCCCGGTTGGAAAGCACTAAGTAATTTTGTGAGTCCACAGCAAGCTCGGTTCTTCATAGAAACGTAGCTACGCTCTCATGTTAAAACGACTAGCTAGATTGCTCTGAAACTTTGTACTTACTATAGGATAAGGTATATCTACTTCTGTTATTAGTTTATGTAGCTTCAGGTACATAAAAAAAATATGATTTTTATTCAAAACTTGTTTTTGGGTGAATCAACTTTTTTTGTTTTGTTATCCTGTCCCGTTGTCCAAGGGACAACAGTGGCACAGTTTGTTTGAAGAGACGTATGCCGTTCTATTAACATGCTTAGTCATCACAGGCCTTTGCGTCTATTGCAGACGATTTAAGCATTGCTGTTTAGACAACGGGCTTGGTGACTGTGGAGGCCGATGCGTGAGCGGCACGACCTCCCATATTTTTGGCAGCGAAAGCTCATGCCACCTGAGGTTCCAGTCCCGGTTTGCTTTCTGCGACACCTTCTGCGATCTAACGTAGTAAACCAGGCTTGGTCGCATAGCTTTCTCCCCTCCACAACACGCTTGCGCCATCCATCACGGTCTTCAGCTGAACATGCTTAGTAGGGGGCCCATTATGGACATTGGTTATAACGACCACAAAAACGCAAGTTTGATACATTTAAGTACCATAAAATCAGTATTTCAATGAACTTTTGTCCCCTGGACAACTAATCGTAACCATGACAACGAGTGACGCTAAAAAGTTGATTCTCCCTTTTGCTCTATTTTGTTTGTTTTAGAAGCTGGAGCTATAGAAACTAATTACAGACATAGATATACGTCATGTCATTGTATGTGCAAAGTTTCATTACAATCCAACACGTAGTTTTAAAATGAGAACGAAATTTGCCGGGAACTCTTAATTTGATCTCATCAATAGAAAATTTGCCTATTGAAGATATCACGCCATGGTTCCTATTTATTTATTTAAATTATATCGCACTAAAGAAATTCGAGAAGTGGAATTTTGAGCGTTGTGAGGGTTTCAAGGCACGAGGGTTAAACAAACTTTGCCTCAGAGTGAAACAAACTTTTTCACCACACCAACGCGAGGAAAATACTATGATTTCCAAAAAAAAACAAATGAACGTAATACAAAAAATACTAAGTATTTAAAAGTAAATTCTACCAGCTAACACAAGGAAACAACTCAAAATTTGCATGTGATTACTTTGCCCCACATGTGTATAAAATGCAACTTTCTCATTCGTTTTTGAACAATCAAGAGGGCCTTTACCAATTGGTGTGGAGAAAAAATACTTTTCATATCGGCAACATAATATTGGAACTATGCGCGATATATTAAGTAATATATCATAGACGCTTATCGATGTACATACATACCTACATAACTTTGTTTTTAACTTTTTATTACGTGACTTTAAATGTGAATATTTAACATATTCACAGTTTATCTTTATGATGTTGTGGCGCATTAATCAAGACTGCATGCGCACATCACTATTCGCAAACCCGTCCAGGCGACAGCGGGGCGAAAGAGATGCGCGGAGGGAACCTACACGGACCGGCTCCCAGATCGCTGCACGGAGCCTCAGAGCGCATCCGATCGCCTTCGACGCCGCACCTGTGCCGCTCTGCCCCGCCGCTCGCGCTTACGCAAACGCAACCTATCGCTTCGCTCGCTATAGCATTATTCATTGCGCTTTTGTAGATCTTAATATTATAGTTTATATTTATACGAGGAGTTCGTGTTTGATTTAACGATCATATAGATAAGAACACCACAATATATTTCTAGGGTTAAAAATCAACAAGGAACCATGATATTATGACCAATGTCGGCCAAGTTTTTTTACTGCCTAAAAGAATTTGAAATAGAGGTGTATTGTCAAAGAAAACTTTATAGTGACGTAAATTTACTGCCATCTATCGACACAATTAAAACTTATAGAACGCCATTTGACTTTGATCGTTATTCTTTCACTGATATGTGTTCAATTTGTTAAATATCAAAGAGTGGCGGTATCTAGTGTTATTTGGCTGCGGTTTTCTCTAACGTTTCGCTTATTTGGCCGTCACTATCTGATACTGTACTCAAGAACAATGAAAACGAGTCACTTTGTATAGACATACCCATGCAAAAAGAGCTAATTTACTGTGTCAGCTGCCTTCGTTCTCTGGAAGAAGCGATGAAAGCGTAGACAGTATAAATAGCTAAGAATAGTTTTAACACATTCACCGTTAAGCTACGGTCGTAGCCGATAACATGGATTTCCCGATATGTAGCGGAAATACTTCGTAGAGGCAAAACGACAACGTGTCTTGATTAGCGCTGAATGAGTTAATCCGACTCGAGCTCGAAGTTCAGTCCCAACAGGAAGAAAGTATGAAACTTGGCATGCATGTAAAAATACAAGGTGAAAGAAAGAAACTTGTAAAATGGATGCTTCCCCACTATTAGAATTGTGATGTATTTTTTTTATAATTTTGGTTTTGGAACCCTACACTGGGCTAGAACCGATATGCTTTGTACCAGTATTTTTAATTACCTACGTGCTATGTTACATAGTTATAAAAAAAACAGCACCTTTTCTTTGCTATATGAACACCTCACACTGCTACCGTTTCTCATCGTTGACGTGACATTAACTTGCAATTATTTGCCGATCAAAATAAAGGATGGCACTTTCTATCGCCATCGGTATAGTCTTCACTGCTGCCACACTTGTAGCAGGAAAGGATCTCCACCCGCTCTCCGACGAATTCATATCTTTGATTAACTCTAAGCAAAATTCTTGGAAGGCCGGACGAAACTTTCCATTGGACACTCCTCTTACTCACATCAAGGCATGGGAGTAGTCAAGAACCCACTGACACCCAAGCTCCCCGCTATAACCCATGACGCTGACTTAATCGCCAGTTTACCAAAAAACTTTGACCCTAGGAAAAAATGGCCGAACTGCCCGAGTCTAAACGAAATTAGAGACCAAGGATCGTGCGGTAGCTGTTGGGCTTTCGGAGCTACTGAAGTTATGACCGATCGAGTGTGCACTTACTCGAATGGTAAAAAACAGTTCCACTATTCAGCCCAGGATTTAGTAAGTTGCTGTACAAAATGTGGTGATGGGTGCCGTGGTGGTCATCCCGTAATAGCGTTTCAGTACTGGAAAGACGTTGGTGTCGTGTCTGGGGGACAGTATAATTCATCTGAAGGTTGCAGGTCTTATGAAATCCCTCCATGCGAGCACCACGTAGATGACCGAGGCCGAAGTGCGAAGGTTTCGATAAAACGCCAAAGTGCTTGATAGAATGCACAGCTGGTCACGTGGACTACTTAACAGACAAGCACTACGCGAAAACCCTTTATTGTATTAATGACGAAGATAATATTAAAGCGGAATTGTATACTAAAGGTCCCGTTGAGGCTGATTTCATAGTATATGAAGATTTCCTTAATTATGAAAGCGGCGTGTACTCGCATACATCTGGAAAGCAATTGGCTGGTCATGCTATTAAGATCTTGGGATGGAGAGTCGAGAACGGCCAGAAGTACTGGTTGTGCGCGAATTCTTGGAACAATGACTGGGGAGATAAAGGTTTCTTTAAGTTCCTGAGAGGCGAAAATCACTGTGAAATCGAAAGCGATGTCATAGCTGGGGAACCTGATTTAGATGGGATTTAAATTCAAATTAGTTTCTCCTTTTTAATTTTCAAGTAATTTGTTTAATAAAGAAGTTTGAAATCCCATATACTTATCCTATAAAATAATTACTGTTTTATTTTGATACGTAACAACCCACACATTATATTATATCTATAGATAGATAAAGAAGTTATTGCCACAACAAGGTTAAATTACAATTATTATTACACACTTAAGCTACTTATACTTAACCTAGACATTATACGTTACCTATATCATATCTAATAAGGCTAGGACACTTAACTATATAGACAGACTCTTTTGGTTTAGGTACCTACCTACTTATTATAGACCGCGAGCCAGAAGCAATGTCTATGACCAATCGCCTCCCGGCTGAACTCGTGTAGTGATTAACGGCTAGGTATGATGAACCCTCGTGGGCGTCAGCTGCCGCTCCGTTGGTGGGTTGAGGAATGGCAGCCACCGAAACACGCAAAACAAAAAAAAATTGTCATCGCCTCCCGTTTGATACTTTGTCAAATGATAGTTCAGATGGTGTTGTTACTTAAAAAAATCGTCAGCTGGTTATATCGCGTTGGTAAGAACATCAACTGGTCGCATGAACATGTAAAAAATAAGCGCTATACCTTTTATGATAGCAAACATAAATAATGAAATTTTGTAGCATTGCATCAGGCGTAATCGCCTAAAAATTCATCAACGGATTACGCAATTTACACATTACGCATACTTTGCCGCACATAAAGTGGTAGGCGCATATTTTTTACATGTTCATTTTATAGCTGACGGTCATTCCACCGCGATAGAACCGGCTGACGGTTTTTAGGGTTCCGTAGCCAAATGGCAAAAAACGGAACCCTTCTGGATTCATGTCCGTCTGTCTGTCCGTTTATGTCAAAGCCACTTTTTTTCCGAAACTATAAGAACTATACTGTTGAAACCTGTTGAGTAGATGTATTCTGTGAACCGCATTAAGATTTTCACACAAAAATAGAAAAAAAAAATACAATAAATTTTGGGGGTGGGGTGTGGGGGGACACTTCCAAAGTGGTAAAATGTGTGTGTCCCCCCTCCTCTGTAACTTCTAAAATAAGAGAATGTAAAAACTAAAAAATATATATGATGATGATGCAAACTTCCACCGAAAATTGGTTTGAACGAGATCTAGTAAGTAATTTTTTTAATACATCATAAATGGTACGGAACCCTTCATGGGCGACTCCGACTCGCATTTGGCCGCTTTTTTTTAAGTTTAAAACAGCATCCAAACTATCATCTGATAAAGTATCAGCCGAGAAGCGATGACTGACGAAATATGCTCCTGGCTCGCGGTCTATTAACAAAACAGCTTCCGTAAGCGACGCAATTCGAGTGAAATGATCCAGATTATGATTGGAATACGAACAAGAAGAAAAGTAAATAAATATACAATTATAATATAAGTTTAGATAGATTGTTAAGATTTTTTTATTTAAATTTTAAAACTGGATTATTGTGTTCGGGTACCAGTTAGTTTATTCATGAAATAAAACTATTTAGAAGAATCCTTCTAACTCTTCTTGTTGATTTGTCCGACGTTTTCCCGATATAATCATATCGGGAAAACGTCGAGATGTAGTTTAAATTCATCATACGCGATATAACCCGACCGACCGATAAGACGACCAGTCTGGCCTAGTGGGTAGTGTCCCTGCCTACGAAGCCGATGGTTCCGGGTTCAAATCCTGGTAAGGGCATTTATTCGTGTGATGAGCATCAATATTTGTTCCTGAGTCATGGGTGTTTTCTATGTATTTAAGTATTTATAAATATTTATATATTATATATATCGTTGTCTAAGTACCCTCAACACAAGCCTTATTGAGCTTACTGTGGGACTTAGTCAATTTGTGTAATAATGTCCTATAATATTTATTTATTTATTTTATATAACCCGTCCAAATAGTTTTATTTTAAAACTATGTTTAAAGAAAATACTTATTGGAAGATAGTAATTTTTTAACTGTTAAACTGATTTCATTGGAGAATTATAAGATTATGTTCTGTTTGTCAACCAAACCAATAAAAGCATCTATGAATAGTACAGATCACTCGAACCAATCAGATAATCGCGCGGCGCGTGCGGCTCGCGTGTGAGCGCGTGCGCGGAGCGGGTCGCACGAGACCTGCGTCGTAGATGCGAAACGTCATATGTGCCTACTAACTACACCTACAGGAGGACTTCATTCCAAAGAAGTGGGGGTTTATTTACGTAATCGTCATTTTTGGGATTTCTGTGAGATTATTTATTATCTGGCAAGCCAACTTTGCGAGTGGAAAAAGGCAAATTTGAAAAATGTATTCGCGAACAGTCGAGTTCGCATAATTTATTTTTTATTGATTTTAAAATTCGCCCCATTTCCTAGCGACAAAACTGGTGTGACAGATTATATATTATTTATTTATATGAAGAGTTGAATATGTAATATGAAATTTACCTATACATGTATACCTACATATTCATATCTACTCCCAAAAAAATTACTACTAAGTACTAAGTAATAAAATTATTACTGCTTGCTAAAGAGGTACCTAATTACTTACCTATCCCAGCAAATTATTTTGTAATTACTTAATTAGGAAGACCAACCAACACAAACAACCAATTAATAATGAATAGGTATACACGTTACATATACCTATACAAATAGTGCATTGTGGAATACAAATAAATATTAAATATATGTATATTTTTCATTGAAATAAGGATCGAAGTGTTAATCGGAAACTTGCTTGTAATGTAGTATCGATGATTAACTATGAATATTAATTATGTCCAAAAAAAACATAACAGGTAAGCAGCTGAAATGACATTGACTATTTGGATAATAATTTCGATTCTGTAATACTAATAATTAAAACCAAAATAAATCTTTTTATTTTGGTTTTAAATATTATAAAGTTCTTATAAGGTATCTACAGACGATTTTAATTAATTGGGTACCTTCGTTAAAAACACCCTGTAACATTTGTGTCCTTTTACCTTCGCAGCGTACACTCATTGCGTTGTCAGGTCTAAAACGGCGTATCTATACCTGCGCGTACAATGCTTACGCCTATTTCTATAGGCGTTTAGGGGACGATATGTGGGGACATGAGGAAGCTATTGTCATTGATTTAGGGTGATTTATTATGGGTTGTCATTGACAGGTGTGAAATAATTCGCGATCATCGTCCCATTGATTCAATCAGTTTGATAAACTGTTAGATGATATGGAGCATTCGAATTACAAAAATCTCTTATTGATTTGTTATTACTTGCAGCGCGTTCCGCGTATTAGTGAGCGCAATGCACGGGCGAATAAAGTCGAAATGAAATAAGGAGCTTAGTTGGTTTGAAAGCTTTCCTGATTGGAAATTAAATTAGTTTAACTTCTTCATGCGGATGGACATAAAACTTTAATGTCTTGTACCACATGCATCTACCATTATTAAGTTACAGGGTACATTGAGGTGTACCGTATTGAGATATGCCGATTTTGAGAGGCATTTATCGAAAAGATAACGTTAAAAATGTAAACAAAAGCTCCTATCAAAGAATTTAGTGTATGAGATATTAAGTCTGATCTGGGTGCTTAGCTAAGACGCCAATCGTTCGCTTCGGCACAAACAATTGGCATCTTGTCTAGGCCCTCTGATATTGAATCCTGTTGAAAAACTCTAAATTTCTATCTACTTTTACACCACCTACTAGGTACTTAAATGAATTAATCGAAAAGTTTAGCATTCGTCCTTTTACTCGCAGCTTTGAATTTCAGACAAACTTTAGTTTACGAACTCAGATCATTTCGTCTGTGGTAAAATAGAAAATTCTATTTATTTAAATATGCGTATAGATGTAAAGACCATAAGGCGTAATGATTTTAGCTTAAATTTATATTTGAGAACGATTTTCGTCACTGAAATGATGAAGAATAATATAAAATGAAAAATTCTACACCTTGCTCTTTGAAAAGGTGCAGAAAGCTTTTCTTTGATTCCCCTTTTTATACCCAACCAATTTTTTACTGGGTATGCTAGGCTTTAACTCCCTAGAGATAAGGCATACTGTCAACTTAATGTCTGCTGCATCTTAAATATTAAGAGGAGAGTCAGACTGCTTGGACTTCGTGGCGAAGACGACTACCTTATATGTTCCCGTCAGCTACTTACGTGGTCGTAGCCATCGCCTAGCGAATGATACCTCTCAGTCCTCTCACACAATAGCACACTACTCTCCAATCGTCCGCTCCCGGAAACTTCTCAACAATTTTTTGCACCTGACTGCAACAACTTTAGACAGATTTTTTACGTTTTTGTGAAACAACATAGCTTAATCAATTTTTGTCATATTCATCATATAAATAATTTGATTACTATATCTTTACTATATACATATATTTCATTTTACAGCGCATTGCTGACCGACGATTTGACGACCGGTTTGGCCTAGTGGGTAGTGACCCTGCCTACGAAGCTGATGGTCCCGGGTTCAAATCCTGGTAAGGGCATTTGTTCGTGCGATGAGCATGGATATTTGTTCCTGAGTCATGGGTGTTTTCTAGGTATTTAAGCATTTATTAATATTTATATATTATATATATCGTTGTCTACGTACCCTCAACAAAGCTCAATAAGGCTTGCCTTATTGAGCTTACTGTGGGACTTAGTGAATTTGTTTAATAATGTCCTATAATATTTATTTATTTATTTATTGCCGCCCCTAGCGTAATGCTGTAGTAAACTTGAATAAATACCAAATAAAAATACTCCATCTTTTGACCTGTTTTTCTTTCTTCTTTCTTTGTGTCTACGAATAAAAAAAAAAAAAAAAAAAAAAAAAAAAAAATTCTATTCTATTCTATTCTAATAGGTACTAACTTAATATTTAAATAAAAAAATATAAAAAACCCGGCCATCATCGTCAAATCAAATGAAACATGATTCACCTCCACTTTACAACAGTAAACACAATACGTACTCAAAATAATTACTTTGATGCAAAAAAACGATTCCAATACGCCGTCACCCTCAAAAAATCCCTACGAAAAAGGTCTTAACTACCATATATTTTTACTGCAGTTACGTCATTTTGCCATGCGTTAAAATACCACCCCCAATTCACGTGGGAACTTACCGGCGTTACCACGCACCATTTATCTGTTATGCAGGGAAAAATGGACTTTATGGGGATAAGCTTAGGATTTGATGAAGTGAATTGGTATGTTGGTGAAATGGAGACCAAATCCTGGTATTGTCAAATGTTTGTTCTGGCGCATTAGGCTACTGGGGAAGCTAACTGTTATTGGTGGCTACATTTTCCCACAAAGCACTAATGTTCATGACTAAGTAATAATGGGGCGTTATCTTTATTATTCCTAGTTGGTACGCAAACGCGTCAAATGTATCTAACAGTTTGACAGGCTTAATAGGTGAGGTCTAGAAGGTACAACCTTAGTTATACTTCTGGGCATTTTCCGCAAATCGACAACCATTGTGCCTATTTTGCGTGAAACGAGGTAGCGCTACTCTAACCATCCCAGCTCCTCCACGAAGCCTAGCATAGTTTTTAGGTTGCTAACTGCCTCTCCTAGTGTGCACGGAGTCTCTAGGTATTTGTTCCTGTATACTTCTACCTGTTTGCAGTCTAGGAGAATATGTTTTGGTGTTTCCTCTTCGTCCATGCACGCTTTGCACATTGGGCTTTCTGTCTTACCCATATTGTGTAGGTGGTTGTTTATTGTGTATGTCCTGTAATTAATCCTACTATTTTACGTAGTTGGTGTCTAGGAGTTAGCAGTAGTATTTTGGTGAGCTTGTAGTTCAATTCCGGTAAAATATCCTTGGTCTGCCTGCATGTGTCCATTTCATTCCAGTATTTATTGTGCAGTTGTCTTTGATGTAGGTCTAGCTGGTTGTGTGTATATAGGATTTTAAACAAATACGGGACTTAATCGCGTAAAGTTACGTTTATTATATGGCCTGACGTTTCGAACCATCAATTCCCACTGTTTACTTTGCGCCCGAATCTCGGTTAGAACTCCGCAACGCTTGGGGCTAGATTCGACCCCAAAATAAATAAACCCGGGTAAATACTGCGTAATGAGAATACGGAGCTGTCAGATTAGCTCGTGTTTTAGGTCAAGATTAGGCTGGTATAAATAAACGGAGGTAGGTGTATTAAAATATCAAATTGAAGTAGAAATTAGATTGCTTTCGACTTCGACCGCTTAGACCGCTTAGGCCGCTTTTTTATAACGGACGTATACAGTCGGCCTATGGGTTCAAAACAATTAATCAATTGAAAATGGAGTTTCGAACAGAAAATAGTAGATTGTGTCATAAGGGCGCAGAATGACATTTACGGCGAGGGCATACATTGAATCCTAAACGAAGCGAAGGATTCTATAATAGAATCTTGAGCGTAGACAGGAATTCAAGTGTGTTACGCCTAAGATGGAAATAATTTTGCTACCATGTGACACACTGCTTTTGACATCACCTAAAAGCAAATTATTGTTTCAAAATATTACATATTTAGGTTGACAAAATAGTCTGCATAAAAATTGTGTACTAGAACAGAAAAGTGTTATTTGATCCCTCCTCATAGCAGGGAAAAAAGCCCATTTCTGAGTAGGTGACGTGAAATAGTTATTTGTGTCCCAAGGAAGGAAAAGTAGGAAATTGCGTGCCGCGTGTAAAATTGTTACCCGAGCCGAAGGCGAGGCGGAAAGCGGCAACTTCGTTTAGCGCAGCGGGAGCAAAGTTGACGCTTTATGCCGTGAGGGCAGAAAAAATATTTTTTTACTTATGTAAACTTCTTATCGGTAATTTTTTGTCCGAACTCTAAATATTATAGATAACTTTTACAATAGGTAATAAGTATATTCTTTAATTTCATAGAAATCGAATTCAATCTATTTTTCCACGCTACTTATCCAACCACTGAGTGACCATACCCAAAAAACCATTAACCGTATACAAACGCACTTGTCACCCCTCACACAATACCACCACCTGCCCGAATCTCCCACTCCCACGGCAGACAACGGGTTAGCTTCGTATTCGTAATCTCATGGGCAAAAACCCATAGCGTATTGTTATTTTTTTTGCGTGTGACTTTTGAGGGGTTGAAATTTGCAAGTGAATTTTTAGGGCGTGCGAAATGGAGTAGATTGTTTATTTTGATAGTTATCGTGGTTTGAGTTTGGCCACCCACTTTACTGCATGGTGGTCGATAATAGTACATTTCAATGCAAGTGTGCAAAGTATCATTATAAATAATGACATTCGTACATGTACAAAAACGACGTTTATTAATATACTTCTTCTCTCTATCTCTATTCTACTTCAATATATAATGCATATGTAAGGTCATATTTGGAATACGCATCTACAGTTTGGTACACATTTATTCATTAGAATGTGTTTAAAAAAAATATCGTATGAAGTATAAATTCAAATCTTTTAAGCCTGAGAATTTTGAGTCCTTACAAGTGAGAAGAGAAGAGAATTGGAATATGCTTGCCTTTTTTTCACCCAGCCAAATTAAAAAAAAATGTAAAGAAAAGAAAAATCTAAGCGAATTAAATCGGCCCTTTAATTAACAATTAAGATTAACGGCCGCTTTTGTTTATTGTTTTAGTAAGCTGTAGTTAATCACCATAAACTGTAAAAGAGTTGTGTGAATCTACGTAATTATTTATAAGAGTGTTACCTAATTAAGTACCTACAAAATACAGGTAGGTACTAAGGAGTGAGCATCGAATGTGTATACAGTGTGTAAATCCAATACGGTCGATAAATTAAACCAGATATATAATTTATCTGTGTAATCATAACGTTTTTTTTTAAGTTACTTACACATAATTAATTTTTGAAAATGTATCTAGCAGCAATATAAGGTCACTGTGGGCAAGACCGTCTATAAGGCAAGTCCGTCAACACATTATAACTTTTGAATTAGAAAGCGTTTGCCGCTTTGGCGTCAAGTTTATAAGTCAGTTTTTCGCCCTAGTTCCCTCACTCTAAAACAGATGGCGCTGTGACAACGAACTTCAGAGCAATCCGCGTAAACAAGTCATTACGTGTATGGAACTCGAAGTGATAGTGCGACAGTCTCTGCAAATAAAATTGTTAAAAATAGTTTGTGACAAGATTTTGCACCAGAAATTGACTACGTAAGTAATATAAGACCCGGTAATCTTTATTATGTGTTTAAATTATCAGATATTGGCTTAGTTTGGTAATTATACGTTCCATCATTCATCACATTAAAATTTTGCTAAGTTGGAAAGTCCGTCTACTATGCACCAGGCAAGTCCGTCATATGCCGGACTTTCCTTGAGTCAGAGGTTACCAACTGTTAAATGGCTTCAATATTATTTATTAAGATTTTATAAGGTTACTACAGATACGCATTTTTACGACATTGCGCATGATGTTTGTGTTTTGTGTTTATTAACAATTTTAATTTCGATACTACTAAAGAAATGTGTTCTTCATCCTCAGCACTATGTAACCGAAAATACAAATAAGAAAATACCTATTAAGTAAATAAATAATGGCCGCAAACTAAGCATAGCTTAGCTTTTACTATTGGTGGTAGGCGACGACATATACAAACTTATATAGATAAATACATCAAAAACAAACATGACTGGAGGAACAAATATCTGTGTAGATTATACAAGCAAATACCCCTACCGGGATTCGAACCCATGAACATCGCCTTCATATGTTATATTATTATACCTATGACACATATTATTACCCTTTTTATAGTAACTGCCAACTGACAGTTACTTTAAAAAGCTCGTATCTCGTAACTTGCGTGTCGTTTTGCATTGCGGGCCGAATTATTTTGTATGATTAATATTTTCATTGTATTACTAAGCTAGATATATCTCGATATAGGTACTTCTTCGGTTCTACGCTAACCACGAGTATTCTCCCGTATTGAATTTACACACTGTAATAAAAACACCGTGAATAAAAATGGCGTGCATAAGAATGGGTTTGGAGAAATTTAATATTAGAAAATTGCATGAATTCTTATAAAATTTTTTTTTGTTGTGCGTGCGTTACGTTGTGCGAGGAAGCCGCTAGCTCTTCGGTCACCAGTTACGTCAATCAGACGTTTCGCGATTTCTCCAATAAACTTGTGCGCACTGGGACCCCATGGACCTAGAGTATCAAGTTTTTTATTTTAGTTTTTTTTATAAATAAATATGTACCATTATTTGAAGATTTATTTCAAGACCCTACTCATAGTGTTGTGTTCCTGCCGGTGAGTAAGGTTGCCAGAGCTCAACGAGGGGGGGCGGGTTTAGGGTCGGCAACGCGCAAGTAGCTCCTCTGGAGTCGCAGGCGTACATAGGCTACGGAGACTGCTTACCATCAGGCGGGCCGTATGGTTGTTTGCCACCGACATAGTATAAAAAAAAATGTATTGCAATTACTTAAGAAATTTATATTTAGACGTCCATGAATGACCACACGGAAAACACAGTTATGTTAAATTTACAGATAATGTGTAAATTTTACAGAGATATGTGTTAAATTTACAGATTTCTCTGTAAATTTTACAAATTATCTGTAAATTTTACATAACTATTTTTTCCGTGCATGCACCTTTTCTTACACGGTAACAATAGTAATATACTTACTTATCTAGATCTAGAGACATTCAATTTTATTGCTGACCATTCCATTATCTCTTGTACATTTCTGTGATTTCTCGCGTGGGCTTACCCGTCTGACCTTTTCCTTGAATCGTCGAAATAACTTATAATATTCTTGTCAATTATTATTGCTTAACCTTTCAGAAAATATTATGTTCGCTTTCACTTCGGTCGCCAGTTCGGCCGTAAGCAGTTCAATTGAATCAGTTTACTCTTAAATTTCTACTTATAAATTCTTTTTACAAATAAAAGAAAACCGACTTCATAACGGATACAATAAAATATTATTCTATTTTTTTTTTCCAATAAAAGAGTATTTATTTACAAATCAATATACATAATGGATATATACAGATGATTACTATAACTAGCTTATATCTAAAATAGGCCCTTGAGGCATTGTACCAAGGATGCTGGCGGCATTTCCTCGTTGTATCGCAATACTGATACGTTGTGCGAGGAAGCCGCCAGCTCTTCGGTCACCAGTTACGTCAACCAGACGTTTCGCGATTTCTCCAAAAAACTTGTGCGCGCTGGGACCCCAGAGACCTAGAGTTTCAACGCCATATTAGTTACGTGAGTCACTTACAGACCTTAGAGTTACGATTTTTCCCCTGAATGATATTGTTAATTCAGCACTATGCACTACGTTCAGCGATGATTTACATTGTAAAAAAACACAACTCATTTCATACAAAAACACTCTCACACTTGCAATTTAAGTTGTATTATTTTGATACAACTTTTTTTTTGTGAAAATACTGTAAATAGCGGGCGCCGGTTTTACTTTTGCTCGCTCGGACCCCATTATTCTATTTAAGTATATGCGTCACCGACTGACATTTAGTAAAGATTTTTGGAAATTGTACAAATTGAAACGAAGGTAGATTTAGATTAATTTCGTATTAAGTAAGCAGAGATATCTGCTAAGTGATGCTAAAGCAGAGACCCTTTCACATAGATTTTCGAACATTGACACACCTGTTGCTATTTCTATTGCACACGCACAATTATATTGCTGTCAAGCTCACGCAGTGACATTGACAACCGGCATCATGGGCGAGACTACGGAAGGTAGAGATAAGGAACGAAATCTCCATGTACCAAAAAGTGTCATCAAAAAACTTTAAATAGGTGGCTACAATACCTAGAGTACTTGAACAAAAAAAATCAAATCATAGACAGCGCACTTCACTCCGTCAAGCCTAGGTTCTTAGCTACTCTAGCGCTACTCTGGAGAGATTTGGAACTATTATTTATAGCTGACAGCTGGATACTTTTGCAATAGTTCTACCATAAGAGATGTCACTCCATGGGCGAGATCTTTAAAATATTTAGAAATAAACGAAAATAAACCAGCCAAGAGTATATCGGACCATGCTCAGTGTAGGGATCCGTAGTTACCCTTCTATCACAATAGGCCGAACGGGGGCTATTCGTAAGTATTATTTTACATTATTACAAGTATAACATTGAAGAGCACCCTCGCGCTTAGTAAGTCTGTTTACTAAAAAGGGAAGATTGTTTCAAAAACGGCTCAACTTATCATTTTCGCTATAGTTTTCATTGGAAGTATTTATTTGGCTTTTCTTTCACGATTTTTGGACCCACGGCTTAAAAGTTAGAGGGGGGGGGGGGACAAATATGTTTATTCTTTCGGAGTGATTATGTCCGAAAATATTCACTTTACTGAAAAATGGTCATTAAAGACCCCTATTTATTTAGAAAGACCTATCCAACGAAAACTCACACCATAGGGTTAAAACAAAATATATATTTCAAAACAAAAACTTGTAGGAAAGGTACCCCAAAAACATTTTTTTTTTAGTTTTCAATTTACCGTTTTGTCGCCATGATTAATTAATGTATCCATGCCAAATTGCATCTTTCTAGCACTAACGACCATGGAGCAAAGCCGCGGACGGACAGATAGACGGACATGGCGAAATTATAAGGGTTTCTATTTGACTACGGAGCCTTTAAAAAACGGAGATGTCATCCCGGAGTCACGAGTTTGTATCTCTCACACATTATTTACTTTACCTTTGACTTAACCTCCGACGTTTCGAGGACAGCATTTCCCCCGTGGTCTAGCAAAAAGGCCCTGTAAGCTCCATTAAAGTAAATTAGCAGTGTATGAAAAATCGTGAAAAATTAATTCGGTGTTTTCCATTGATTTTTCTTATTTCTATAATTCTGTATCGTTAGCTCCGTGTGGTGTCCGGCTTAAGAATAGCACCAACCCTAAAAGAACGAGGGTGTCGTAAGAGGCGACTAAGTTCACGAAGGAAGCCGTCATCTAACCCTTCGTCACAGGGGAGATAAGCCTCTAAGCATTGGGTTGCAACTTATCTAGGAGAAGGAAAACTCCAAAATCAAACCCGGGACGGAGTCCCCGTTAGGCGTGAGTAGGGTCCAACCTGAAATCTGCGGTAGACTCCTGCAGCCAACCTGGCTCCACACGAATTGGCTTGCCTTTCCTGTGGGTCCGGCCGGTGAGGTCGAGAGGGTGGCGCAGGTGCTGGGCATCCCTGCGTTTTCCTTGACTCCGTCCCAGGCGGTGTAATGTCTCTAGACATTGCACCATAGATCGTCAGAAATAGACGCTAAGGCCAGTAGTAGTATCGTTAGGTATTTAAATAAAGGTAAACAAAATCTATCCTCAAATGGCTCCTTAAGCCAGTTGAGGGTAGATGAAAACTACATGATCAAATAATGTACGTTAAAGTGAGGTCGTTGAGAAACAGATCCAGGCGGTTTTGTATTTGGTTGGTTAACCAATAAATGTTATAACTACCCGAAAATGTACAAATTTGTTTGTTTCCTTTTATTTAAATACCTAAAGATACAGAGTATAAAAATGGTGAGTTAAAATTTTTGCAACATTATATTTGTCTTAAATTTGTACACTTACGTGCTTGAAGGCATATCAAAGAAAATCCCACACACGTATTTTTTATATTAATACTGTAATCTACACCATCGTTTTTATTAAAGCATTGAACCGAGTGAGAGGAGCTCATGTTCTTTATTTCTTTGAAAATCGCATTATGCCAAAAAAGAACCTTAAGCCTTCATCGTGTGACAATGGATCGAATTACAGCATTAGCAATAAAAACGATGTAGGCATTCGCACACCTAATTCAGTATCAGAGTAGATTTATAAGGAGTAGTTTATCTTACGAGTCCGCAGCAAACTCGGCCGAATGTCACTTTCCCATACAAACGGAATTTCGTTCTCATTTTAAAACTACGTTCTTCTTCTTCTTCCCTAGACCGGTAGTCCCATTTACTTGGGGTCGGCCCTCCTCGGTTTCTAAATCCCATACAAAATGAGACTTAACGCAAACGCGTAACGTCACGTCACGCTATCGAATAAATTTACGCTAGGGCTTTTGTACTAACCGTGGTGGACTCCAGTTACTATTTTAAAACCGCACTTTTGCCTGTCTTTTGTGTCCATCAAATGCAGAATAATTTAACCAAAATACACATTAACGTCGGCTATTTTTAAACTATATTTCCAAGTTTATTTCCTTTATACACAACTAGAGTTCTAATTATGGGATATGACGTCATAGAATAATAAACACTCACGTGTGTATTTGGAGTGAGTATATAGTATTCTATGCATGAACTGTGGCAGAGTATTATACCTACATAGATAGTACAGTAGCCCATCTTCGAACAGAAGTTAACTTGCAATCCACGCAAATTAATTGATAACAGATACACGCTACAAGCGTAATGTTTCAGCCTCGATTAAACTGAAGGGGTACTCAATTCGATCTATTAAATTCTTTGGGCCTAAGCAAGATGTCAATCGTACATCGAAAAAGCTTAACGAAAAGAAATATCTATTATCGGAATGTCATTATCAGGATAAGGTTTGGTTGGACCGGACCTCTACAGTGTTATGTGTACGATGCTTGATTTATATAAATAATCCTTATTTAATTTAGTCGTTATGTGATACAACATTGCTGTTCTTGCTGTGTAACTTTTTCCTATTTAACCATTTGTTTCCTCTATGTTATTTTATGTCTTTCTTCTTCTTGTCTGTTACCTTCCGTGATTCTTCTCACTTGATGGCCTCATCGGAAGATCAGCGCTGGAAGCCACTAGCAACATGCTGAGATGAGGCCATTTCGTGTTATTTTATACTTTCTGTTTTTGTTATATTCTGTAATTTTTCTTGTGTATGCTTACACATAAAAATAATTTTATTCTATTCTATTATTTTAGTTTGGATTGGAGTTTCTATCAACAGTCGGCATCCTGGCTAGGCCCTCTGATCTACATTTAACTTACGCCTATAGATTACTGTAATTTTCTCTTGACTGTGACTGTGACGTAGGTTCAGAATAGTGTTTCGTGACCGTAATTACGTGACGTCATTAAGTGAATCCTTTAAGAATGACCGCGCTGTGGTCTAAGATACGTTATAAGGAATATCACTAACTGTTATTTATTTGTGATAAAAAATAAATGATAGATAATATCCACACTCACATTTCAAATAGGTTGCCTAGTTAAATTGCGTACGGATGGAAAACATTTTTTTTTACTTTTTTTTGTTATCTACTCTTATGTCAGTGTCAAAAGTGACATTTTTGTTTGAAGAAACGTTTTGACACGGACATATCCGATCGATATATCATGTAATTAATCACGAGGCGTGACTATCAAGTTGGTGCTCGAACCGGAAGTCACGTCAAATATTGGGTACAATGTCAAACGTTTCTTCAAACAAAAATGCCACTTTTGAGACTGACATATCCGATCTATATCGTATTGAGACCTAATGTTTAACGTATCTTAAAGTTCGAATCGGCCCGTCAGTCGATCTGTGTAAGTTTATATCATAATATTTCTTAATAATTATTTATTTGCATATCGCTTTATTTTTAATCACCATTTCATAGTTCCAGAGGTTTTCATACCAAAAATCAGCACTGTAAATCGGCATTTATATCTGGTTTTTACAAAAATCATAAATCTCCAACTGATTTTCAGTTCCATTTCTGATTTTTACAGTGAATGGAAATGGAATGGAGGATCCCAACATAATGATAAGAAATAAATGAGAAATTCACTGAATTTGAGTCTCGCCCGATTCAGTAAATTTCGTTCATTTCTAAGCATTGTGGTATCTGTTTAATACAAAATTCGTTCCACCAGAATTTCGCTTATAAACTCTTTTACCATCGCATTAGGCCATCAAACGCGGAGGCCAATTCGAACTTAAATTTTGGTGTGAAAACGATGTATTTTTGTTATCATTAATAATGATAACAAAAAGTCATGTGAGTGAGTCTCGCAGGCCAATTCGAACTTACACTGAACGTACTTGTCGGTACATTCAAATATCATTCTGATTTTAATGTACATTTGAATTGGCTTGTCGCTCGCGATACAAATACATGCATTTTTTTTATACTACGTCGGTGGCAAACAAGCATACGGCCCGCCTGATGGTAAGCAGTCTCCGTAGCCTATGTACGCCTGCAACTCCAGAGGAGTTACATGCGCGTTGCCGACCCTAAACCCGCCCTCTTCATTGAGCTCTGGCAACCTTACTCACCGGCAGGAACACAACACTATGAGTCTAGTGTTATTTGGCTGCTGTTTTCTGTAAGGTAGAGGTACTTCCCCAGTTGGGCTCTGCTCTAGATCTGGAATGACATCCACTGGCTGTGCCCTACCACACAAAGCGAGATGACATTCACAATGCCCATACCTCTCTTTTGGACGTAGTTTAAGGACGTACCCGGGTCAAAAATTTCGCATGAATAAATGCGAGCGAAATGGACCCGCGAATGAAAGCAAATGACACCATCCAGATACAAAAATATAAGTGATCGTTGCGATACAACGAGGAACGTCAGCATCCTTGGTACAATGCCTCAAGGGCCTATTTTAGATTTAAGCTAGTTATAGTAATCCTCTGTATATATCCATTATTGAAAAATAAGTCCAGTACCCCTAGTGTAAATAAATTCGATTTCGAAACGTGACGTACGCGTTTGCGTTTAGTCTCATTTTGTATTGGATTTAGAAAGAGCGCGCCAAGCGGGACGTTTTGGAAACTCAAAATCCTATACAAAATGAGACTTAACGCAAACGCGTTCGTCACGTTATGATGTCGATCAAATTTACACTAGGGGTACTGGCTTCTCAAAAAATCCTAGAGGTATAAAAGTAAGCCGCTCATACCGCATCGTCTCCAACGACACAGGACTACAAAAATGTTTTTTACAAAAGATGTGCCAACAATACACTCGACCTTGTAATCCTATGTCAAAAGAAGTCAACCCCTTACAATCTTTCTTGGAGTAGGTAGTCAAACTCGAAATCGGTCGCCTAAGTAGTCTTTAATGGCACCAATCATGGAACATTTAAGAGAAAATTTGGAGTATTTTTGATATTTCACGGACATCTGAATTGAATGAATGTCATATTTATTATATAAAAATAAATTTTCGTTTTTCGTTGACTTGCATGACATTTATATGTACTTCTGGTCTCCCGCGATACAGGCCTAGCCTAGTGCGGGGACTCCTGGAAACTCTGTTGTCAATCTAGTTATGCACCAACTCTTAAAAACAACCGCTGTATACTTTTTCTGTGTCCTTTCTTGTGCAATAAACATATTTTTTATCTTTTTTTTTATCTATCTGTAAAATTTCTACCACTATATGATTTAAAAGTTGAATGTCCCATATAATTGGTTTCATCATTATTAACCAATTAAAACGATGGTTTTTTGCTCCAGTCACGGGATGTATGGCGTCATTAACTTTCAAACTAACAAATATCAATGAAAAATTAAACTTAAGCATCTCTTGTTCATGGTAAAATGTTGCCAGTGATTAAAAACTGATGGTAAATACTTGTTTTACAGGACTTGTCTATACCATCCCGTTAGTGGTGCCTGTTCCATTATAGGGGTGTTTACTATACTATAGGTTTGTAATATATATATATATAAACTCAAGGTTTGGCAGCGAGCCATGGAGTGTATTTTGAGCGTGACATTAACCATCAACTTCCTCGCATTTTGTGGCTCACGGCTCATGGGAGCCTGGGGTCCGCTTGGTAACTAAATCCACTAGTTTTTACGAAAGCGACTGCCATCTGACGTTCCAACCCAGAGGGTAAACTAAGCCTTATTGGGATTACTCGTAGTCCGGTTCCCTTCACCGAAAAGCGATTGGTAAATATCAAATGATATTTGTACATAAGTTCCGAAGAAGTCATTGGTACGAGTCGGGGTTGGAACCCACGACCTCCGAATTGCAAGTCGCCAACACCTCAAATCAAGTGCCATTTGGTGAAGCGAACTGCTGATGAAGTCCGGAACGGAACTCGTCAATGACTCGTATTTCACCTTTGGCGATTTGTTTTCTTTGATAAGCTTGTTAAGCAAGTAACGTTCTAAGAACATTTTGTTAAGAATTTGCTTTGTTTATGAGTTCCTTGAGTAATTGAGGGAACTCCTCAAATCATTATAGATGCAGATCCAAACCTTAGAACTTAAAATCTGCGTAAGCGAGAAACTTTTTAGTGATACGACTGCTTGGCCAGACTGGAACGAGTCCTGCAGAATGTTGTGTTATTCATCACAAAAACTTAAAACCTTGGGAAGATAAATTTTATCTTCAAAAAAATACACTACAGGTCTGGCCTAGTGGGTAGTGACCCTGCTTATGAAGCCGATGGTCCTGGGTTCGAATCCCTCAAATATTTGTTCAGGTAAAAAGAGAGCCTTTTCGAGCTGGTGTAGTAAAAAATATATTATGCCTGCCCTGCTGATAACATGTTCTCTTAAAAATCCCCGCTATAATAAAAGTAATCCTCTCATTTTGCGCCGTCTCCCACGAAACAAGACTACAAAGCCTTTTACAAGAATATAATACCGACAATACTCTCGTCCTTGTATTTTGGTGTCAAAAGAAGTCAATCCGAACCCTTATCTATATCTTTTGTTTGGTAAACTGTGATAGTGATCGAAGGGAAGACTTATAAGTCTTATAACAGTGCTAAAAGTGGACGTGAATGCTCATTCCATTTTATAATGTAAGACTGTAACTATAAGGAGTAAAATCGTGTGTTAATGAATGTGGATAAAAGTCTTTTTGGAAATTAGGCACAGATTTAGGATGCATTGTTTGGTTATGCAAGGTGGTGTAACGAAAAGGCAGATTATCTGAGGATATTGAATTGCACAATTATTATTATGTATTTAACGTATTATAAATAGCTTCCTCTTATTTACTCGGCTTGTTATAATTTTACGCAATTAAGTATTTCGCAAATATACTTAAGTGTACCAGATACGTTTCTGTTTGGTCCAATAATTCTTAAAGTCTTACCCCCTTATTCATTAAATTATACAAGCCTCAATTAGGTAATTTATGTTTTATCCCTTTCTTACAAATGATTAAGTCACTATGACAGATTAAGACGAATGATTAACAGCTCTAAATTCATGTTATTTTAAACGTCAATCTTTTATGAAGTTAATTACACTTGCACTGCGTGTGATATCAAAATCGTTGCAGATTTATCTTGGTCTAACTTTATTCTATTTTGGTTAAGCAATTCTTAACTCTTGTTCTAAAATTAGAGTAATGCCCACGTGTATCACGCATATAGTCTTAACATTCATCGAAATCCCAGTTTAAATTTGGGCCATATTTCGTCAGAATACGGTACCTACAATATTGAACGTGTTTTCCGATGTCTGTTACGGCTTTTATGTGTGACAAGGTAGACAAGTTCGAACAACAACCAATGCGATTTGCAACGTGACATCTCACGCGGCATCCCATGCTGAACATTGGGGCACATGTATTAGACACAATACCTACGCTTTTGTCTGAACTATGAACTCATAATTTCTAAAAGTAGATCGTTATGCTTTGTTTTAATTTCAAGTTCAAGACTCAGTTCATAGTTTGGGCTTGTATTACTTTAACGATTTAGATTTGTTGTCACAACTATTTGTTATTGTAGAGGAATCAAATAAGCAATACGAGTAGGTATTTTGAACTATTACAATCATACATATTTTATTGTAAGTTTGCTTAAATAGTCCGCATTTTTGCGGTAGACATCGAAAAGTTACGGGAAACTAAAGCAATTTTTTAGAGATGCCACAAATATTTGGCAACTATTCGGCGTGTTTGGCTACTTTGCCGAATAATCGATATTCGAACGAATAGTGATTACTATTCGGTCAAATACCGAATATCTATATACCGAAAAAGAAATATTACATGATAGATAGATAATCCGTTTATTTATTTGCCACAATACACACAGGAAATACAATTAATAAAATGACAAAAAAAAACAGATAATACAAAATCAAACGAGAGAAATACACATTTATACAAAATAGAAGTAGAAAGAAAAAAAATACATTGAAATAATACATAATAAAAATAACCGCAGATCACTACATTTAATATTTGAAATGTATTCTTTCAAAGTTGTTAAGTATGAAAACCTTTTTTGTAGAATTTATCTTTTACAAATAATTTTATTTTTATCGTGGCTTCGATTTGATTAACTCTAAAACTACATTTACTAGTTCTGAGCAACAAAACTTAAATCTTAGCAAACGTTGTGCTTCATTGGTGAACAGTTTTCATAATAAATGAGACTCAAAATTCGGTCGCCAAATATTCGGCGTTTCGGCCAAGAGAGGGGCCGAATATTCGGTAGTCAGTATTCGGTCATAACTACTATTCGGGGCATCTCTACAAAATTTTGCGCTGAACATTTAGTTTACATTTTTTCTCAGTACTTTAGACTGAAGAAGAACCTACATATATGTACCCGAGTCGAATACCTATTGTAGTTTAAAATAGTTTTGGAAAACCAGAGATACCGTTAACAATATGTCATCATTATCTTTTATTTCAAACTGTTATCTAGGTACTTACTTCTTTTATCGAAGAAGGATAGGGCTCTTGACGAGTACCCAAATATGTTTAGGTAAGGTACTTCACTTCTCCCGCTCTAATAGTAATAGATAACATAATGAAATCACACATACAAGCAGATACTCAGTACGTGAACGGTAAACAGGTATTTATTGACAAACACGAGTATTTCATGTTTATATATGGCTTTTGGTGTGTCGTATCTCTCCACCTATATTTTAAGTGGACGGAACATGATGAATTAGTCTTACATTCTACATCATAAAGAATTTTAAGGCGCTGACTATCGGCCTGATTATAATTTTAATATACATCAAAAATTAGATCTAGAGAAACGTCGCTTTTGATATGGAAGGATCCGTCCCATATCGTATACAATAACAATATACAAAATGGATATATACAGATGATTACAGGCAAAAAAAATTATTCCTCGTTGTATCGCAATCTAGGTAGATCTAATTTTTGACGTAAAGAATCAGCCCGTATTTCATCACAACACTCCTACACGACTTCTTCTTCCTCTTCGCGTTTGTTCCAGCATTTTACCACGGCTCATGGGAGCCTGGGGTTCGCTTAGCAATTAATCCCAAGAATTGGCGTAGGCCTTATTGGGATTAGTCCGGTATCCCCACGATGTTTTCCTTCACCGAAAAGCGACTGGTAAGTATCAAATGATATTCCGTACATAAGTTCCGAAAAACTCATTGGTATAGGTAAGCCGTGGTTTGATCTCGCGACCTCCGGATTGCAAGTCGCGCGCTCTTACCGCTAGGCCACCAGCACTTCACAACACTCCTATACGTACCTATACTATAGAGAGAGATAGACAAACAATATATCGGGACGTAAAATATGTACCTATTGAGTAACGGCTCGATTCGAAGAATGAGATACGATAACGATAAGTTCTGGTTTAGATAAGTTGTCATTTAGATATCGTTTGTATGTCGTATAATTGACAGAAGCAGCTCGATTCGGGCAACCAATGTCACTTTGACGTTATAAATATCGTAGATAGATCTTATTGGGATCACAGCGTGCAGCGGAATCGAAATAAACATCAATTTTGACATGTCGTTTAGTTATCGATCTTTTAAAGATCTTTCCAAGATCTAAAACGTGTCTAGATCTGAAACTCTAGGTCCATGGGGTCCCAGGGCGCACTAGTTTTTTGGAGAAATCGCGAAACATCTGGTTTACGTAACTGGCGACCGAAGAGCTGGCGGCTTCCTCGCACAACGTATCAGTATTGCGATACAATGAGGATTTTTTTTTCCAGCCAAATTCCGCCAGCATCCTTGGTACAATGCCTCAAGGGCCTATTTTAGATATAAGCTAGTTATAGTAATCATCTGTATATATCCATTATGTATATTGTTATTGTAAATAAATAATTTAAAAAAAAACGTGTCTTAATCATTCTTGGAATCGGACCGTAACATTTTTATTTCTCTGAAAAAATAAATGATCGAAAGACAATTTATGAACCCATTGTTTCGTCGACCAAAATCCAAAATTAAAAGGATGTCTGAGACGTGTCCGGGCATACGGAACCTCAATTAAGGGTCCGTAGCAATTAGCGATAGCGCTAAATAATAGCCAGAGGTCTTTAATTTTATTGGAAACCTCCAAGTTAGGAAAAAGGGGCTAAAATAAATCTGAACCTTTTTGCTAGAAGCTGGAAGTCAAAATTTAAAAAGTGTTTTTATTTTTCATTAGACCCTTTTTGCTTCTGTTCTAAAGAAAAGCCTATGTCTCTTTTAATGGGTTTAATAACGGCATTCATCAGCAGAATTGGTTACGGGAATTAAGTGCCCAAAATTATCTGGACACGACTAAGTAGGTCTACTTACAGCAACAGATTTATTTTAGTTCAATTAATTTTAACTCTTCTATATATTTTAAATGTGTTTTTTTCTGTACGTACTGTATAAGGAGATTGTATTTCGATATTTATTATTCTACTATAATAACGTTTTACCATGTTTCTAGTTTTCCACGTATTTTTGGATGGCTACGATATTATAAAAACCGGACAAGTGCGAGTCGGACTCGCACACCGAGGGTTCCTTACTTTTTAGTATTTGTTGTTATAGCGGCAACAGAAATATATCATCTGTGAAAATTTCAACTGTCTAGCTATCACGGTTCATGTGATACAGCCTGGTGACAGACGGACGGACGGACAGCGGAGTCTTAGTAATAGGGTCCCGTTTTGGTACGGAACCCTAATAATCGGCTAAGATTATGTCGGGCCATGTTCACTGTAGGGTTCCGTAGTACCGTAGGTATCATTCTTTCAGAATAGGCTAAACAGGCGCTATTAGTAAGTATCATGTAATTCATGTACATTACAAGCATAACGGAGTACCATCGAGCTTCACAGCGCAGCTTTGTCTTTTTACTAAGAAAGGAAGACTTTTTGCAATAACTTTTACTACATGAATGATAAAACAACGTAGGATTAATTGTGACTGGAAATGATTAATTATTTATTATATTTGAATAATGATGATGAAATGGATATTCCAATGCATGGACTTCCTTTGTTGTTTTTATTTTTTATTATATTTGTTTGACATTTAGAATTTATTCTAGAAACATTCTAGACTAGTATTTTTTATACAATTGTTTTTTTTTGTATGACGATATTTTGTGAAATTTTTAATATTAAATTTGATCTATGAATTATGTTCATTAGTATTATATATGGAATAATATTTACAACATCAATAAATTGCTCTGATAATTAGCTTAAGATAATTATATGTCTTACTATTCATAAGTACTTGTTGCTAGGCCTACATGAATAAAGTATATTTGAACTGAACTGAACTGAACTCAGAAACGCCTGGACCTATCATATTCGCCATAATAATAATAAAGTCTTTATTAGCTTTGCGACACACACACATTATTTTTCTTTCGGATTGATTATTTCCAAAAATAATCACTTTTTCAAAAAACTGATGTTGATGAAAACAAATACATTGTAGGTAAGTATCCGAACAAATATTTTTTATTTGTTTATTATTAACATAAAATGATACATCTCAAACAGATACGGAGTCCCACAAAACAGTTTACACGGTTTGACTGTGGGATCGTGCAGTCTCTACTCTCTTATATTTATATTTATATTACAATGAGATTCGCTTCTATATCTATATGCTTAATAATTATTTTATGCAGTTTACAAGGTAACTACGCAGCTTTTTACCAAACTTAACTTTGTTGGCTTCCTGTCTGATGTCAGAGGGCAGGCTGTTAAATATATAGGGTAGGCGTTTATGGAGACACCTATCGCCGTAATGATTAGAGACCCTCGGTACGACAAACTTGCCCGCAGACACCGACCTGGTTCCACAGACATCGTTACGGTGTAACTGGGTGTGCTCTCGACTGCCATGATTATTAAACACTATTAAATATTTATGCTTAAGGCTCACCGGAAGAATGTTACAAATTTTGAACAAATTTCTATAATCTTTTTTAGTTTTATCTTTAGTTTTATTACTAGCTAACAGTTTTAGGAATCTTACTTGCATACTTTCTAATTTGTTTAAGTTAGTTTTAGTTGTCAATCCGTAACAGTCAAGAGCATAACCAATTATAGATTCAACTAAGTATACATATAAATACTTACTCTATCCTTACCAACTCAAACTAGAATTTATGAAGTGTTGTGTTGATTTTAATACATATATACCACATATACCTAAAATATCTTCATCATAAAATTTAATCAAGTCCCTTTGACATCAACTTTAAACAAGGGTGCGCTACTAAAAAAGCACTCAAAACGATTATAACTCAACTAGCTTTTTACCCCTATTTACCATATAGCAAGTTAATCCTCCCACGCTCCCATGCAACCCCATACATCCCCCATGCATTCACACCAATAACTGGGAATAAAATTGCATTTCCTAATTGCTCCTTCATTTCCCACCGTCCGTCTGACACGTGGCTATTTATCCCCTAAAACTGTAAAAACAAGCCGATTTCAACCTTATTTCTACGTGTTTAAAAGCTATTATTAAAGACGGAAATGATGAGTAAAAATTTACGCATAGTTCGAACTGTATTTGATCTCCACTTGCGCTTAAAAACTTCATTACACTATATTTACAAAGTTCAAAATAGCGCATTTAAACGCTGAACGTAACATTGTCAATTTACATATTTACAAAATTATATTTACTATCACAATAAGCTTTATATCATTGTGATACAGTTTAAATTAATCTAGCAAAGCGGTAGCGTAACTTAGTTATTATTAAGGCGAGTGCATACATTCGCGTGCGTTCTAAAAACCAAAGCGTTCCAATTCCACAAACATTTTTTTTCCAACTTCAACCTTAACGTGTTGGCGGTAAAGTTGAAAGTTTATGAAAGGTGGTGGTGGTTAAACGTTTTTTTTTTAATAAATGGGCGAAGGGTGGCGGCACACGGCCGCACGCGGCGCCACACTCCGCGACGACGCCGGCGCGCGCGCACGTGTCTGATACAGACGCGCGAATAAAGAAACGAAACGTGACCTACTTGCGGAAACTTAAGTGACCTTTAGATTTTGGACGATAATTAATTTTGAGAAAATTGTGCTTTAGTGCAAAGTTGCAAGTGACTGAAAAATTAAAGTTTGTAAGTTTTGTGATCAAAGTTTTCAGTGATCGTAACTCACCCTTTGAGTTTCTTTTCTTCAAGAGTTTAACTTCATTATTTCTATGTCTCCTAAAAACTAAACAAATCTGAAGAAAATACAGTTTGAAGTAAATTTGTGTTTAACATTTTCAGTGATCTCAACTTGTGTAAGAGAACTTGTAAATCTTAGACACTTTAAACTTTAAAAACTAGAAAAAATCGGCAGCGTTTCTAATCATCAACTAATAACAGTGACTCCTAAAACTGAAGTGAATTTATTTACATTTAAAACATCTATAAGTCTAAAATAACTTGTCAACCATCCAATGTCCGTGAAGAACGAGTGACTGTTGACTAACCTGTTTCCAACCTGTCACCGAACATGGATTACCACCACCGCCATATGGAACAGCAGCAGTGGGGCTACTGGCCGCCGGCGCCCGCGCCAGCAGCGGCTCCGGCTCCCAGGAGCAAACGCACGCATTCGGAGAGCGAGGATGATGCGTTCTCGGAGGAGAGCAGTAAAGATGCCACGTGAGTACTTAGCTTTATTCTCTTTATTCATACAAACACATTATAAAAAACCTAACCTAGGGTGTCGCCAGCAGCGGGGCAGGGCCCAAGCTGCCGGTGGTCAGGGCCGCAGAGAGAAGAACCACCGGACTACCCGCCCCGTGTCCGCTTCTAGTAATACATATATTACTGTTGTACTTAATTACTCTTCAAAAACAAGGATACTTACCGTAAAATTTGCTTTCTACTGTATAATGGTGGTCTAATAATTTTGATATATAAAAACTAATGTCACAACTTTTGATGATGTATATGAACATACCTAATATAAATTATATTTTGAATTGCGCGGCAAATTTTGAGACGAAGTAGGCACATTGTTCCATTTACAACATGTTAATAAAATAAACCATGATAAATATATGTACAAAAACAGTTATATCATAATTATAAAGCAAACTTTGGTGTACCTAGTACAAAAAAAACTGGTTTTTAGTCTTATCGCAAAAAAAGGCAAAATTACTAGCTAGTTAACATTTTTTTTCCTGCCTGAAAGGCTATTTAGAATGCTTATTTGCAAAGCACTGTACATTGATACAACTTACAACAAATAAAAATAGTCTTCATCATAACGGGGGTTATTGAAAATAAAATCTTAAGAATACCTAATTCAGGGTAGGAAACATTTAATAATTTTCGAAATAGATTCTAATAAGAGTTCGTCGCTCTACATAGAGTGCTACGACCGTAGAGCTACGCGGCTACGAAAACTAAGCGGCTCTACTTTTACGTTACTTGTAGCAAAGTTCATCGAAGCGCGGATTTACGAAGTTGTTGATGTAAACAATATTTATCAAGCAGTGAAGTCTGCAAGCGGAATTACAATTCATATAAAAAAATGGGCATATGAATTGTCGATGTACCTATGTTTTTGTATTTTATAATAAAAAAAATTAAATACTCAGAAATAAATACATTTTTTTAATACACTTACTACTAGTATTATTATGACTGAACTTAACAATTACCAAGCACAAAAAATTTAAAAACTTTATCCCTTTTTTGGTTACAGCCTAGTTATAGGTGTGTTCTAAAAAGTATGATTTTACAAATCCATTGTTATCCTATCAATCTGGAAAACAGCGGCTTTAGCGAGGTCCCATTTTTATCACTTGTCACTATGCTGTCACTTTCGCACTTACATACTTGTTAGAACGTGACAGGCATGGTGACAAGTGATTAAAATGCGACCGTACTACTGCCGCAGGTGTGTATATTCACTTGCTATGATGGATATCAACTTGCATTTAGCTGTATTTGTCTTTCATAAGCGCATTGTAATATGCCTACTTGAAAAATAAACTATGTTTACTAATATGGATTGTATTATTCGAATTAAAAATATTGAATTGTTTTTTTTTAGACACAAATTGACTAAGTCCCACAGTAAGCCCAATAAGGCTTGTGTTGAGGGTCCTTAGACAACGATATATATAATATATAAATATGTATAAATACTTAAATGCATAGAAAACACCCATGACTCAGGAACAAATATCCATGCTCATCACACGAATAAATGCCCTTACCAGGATTTGAACCCGGGACCATCAGCTTCGTAGGCAGGGTCACTACCCACTAGGCCAAACCGGTCGTCAAATTTACCTTTACCCTGGCATATGTTCTTCACTTTAATTTTTAAGTTGTTAATAAGATTTTCTTTCAAGGAACAAATCAAAGTATTTTATTAAATATTTGAATTTTCCTGAGCACTGAAAGGCCGTAGTCCCTTTTCTCTCACATACAAACATACAAAAGTTTAATTATTTATTGACAAAGAACAAATTAACAAACATAATAAAACTTAGGTCCTAAGAACAAAAAGCTATAGATAAAACAGTTGGCCTAGATAGCCGTCAACGAGCAAGGTGCCCAGAAGGCCGTATTTTCTCGATGAATGGCGATACTTATATGCTGTGCCAGTGATCACCTTTCTCGTCACCAGAAGCCCCTATAATATTATACTTATTTCAGTATATAATTAGAGATTTCATCCTCAGTTCTCCCGGCGGTGACTCCTGTCAACTTATGACGCGCAAACGCCGCCGAGGCGTCATTGAGAAGAAAAGACGTGACCGCATAAACACCTCCCTCACCGAGCTGAAGAGGCTTGTCCCAGCAGCTTGTGAGAAACAGGGCAGCGCCAAGCTGGAGAAGGCGGAGATACTGCAGTTGACTGTGGACCACCTCAAGATGTTACATGCTAAAGGTAGGATACTTTTCTTACATAGGTATACGTAAAATAATTTTCATATAATTCGATGTTGTTATCTAAGTCCAATTATAAGTTTTAACGTAAGTAAACAACCTGTTTATTTCCAACTAGTCGTAAAATGGGTCACAGTTAATATTACCTCGGGAAAGGCACCTTGAAGCTTTGAGTTCGAAACTAACTATTACCAGATGATGCCCCGTGACGAGAAAATACTTTATAGAATTATTAAACCTTCTACACTAAAACGTTTTTTTTTTCTTTAAAATTATTAAAAGCACAATATTGTATGCATGAATATTGCCGTGACTTATATAAACTATTTTTTAGACATATTTTAATTTTATTTAGTATTAGTTTTTAGTTTTAATTTAGTTTTATTTAATAGATAAGTTAGTTTATTTTTATAATGCCCAATTAAATGTACCTATATTGAAATGCATGAAGGTCTATGTTACACTTTAACCAAATATACGAAAATTTTAAAAAATCAGCTCTCTACTTATTAACGTGTTTATGTGCAATCAAGTGACATGCACACATACATTAATTTTCCTAGAAAAAAATTAAAAATTTGATAATTGGTCCGTTTGATACTTTTGGAGAAAAAAAAAAAATCTTTTGGGGTTAAATGAATGCTATAAGGTTCCAAGGGGCAGTAGAAGGTTAAAAATTTATGAAGTATTTTTTCATCACGGGGCATCATCTGATAATAGTTTCGAACTCAAAGCTTTGAGAACAGTTTTTAACTGGCTAAATATCTTGCTACACCCTTTCCATTATAGATAAAAAAAATATTATGTTAACGGCACCAATCATCGGACATTTAAGAGAAAATTTGGAGTATTTTTGATATTTCACCGACATCTGTAAAATTTCTACCGCTTTATACGTTAAAAGTTGAATGTCTTATTCGTCCTTTATGTTTTCTTAGTATTTAATGAAAGCTACTGCAATTGGTTTCAATATTATTAACGAATTAAAAATATATTTTTTTTGCGCCATTAATTTTTAAACTACCAAATATCAATGAAAAATTAAACTTAAGCAGCTCTTTGGCTCTTGTTTATAGTAAAATGTTGCCAGCCCTTAAAAACTGATGGTAAATAGGTACTTGTTTTACAGCGGTAGCAGCATGGTTCCATTTTTATCACGTGTCACTATGCCCGTCACTTTCGCACTTATATACTTGTTAGAATGTGATAGGCATGGTGACAAATGATAAAGAGTCGACCATCTTAACCCTACAGGATTTGTCTATACCATCCCATTACTGGTACAGTCAGCATCAATAGTAACGGATGAAACAACGCGCCAAAAGTATCTGACATTCCGGATAACTTTGCCAAATATAGACAAATTTCTAAAATTCACATTCAAAAGTATATCTTGTACAGTCTTACTTGTTCTATATTAAAGACATCACTTTTTGATAAGCTGGTACAGAATGGTAGATACTTATGAAGCGTTATTTGATCCGTTACTTCTGATGCTGACTGTACCAGTCCCATCATAGGGGCGTTTACTATACTTATCTAAAAACGTAAAAGCTTATAATATCCGGAATAAAAGTCGTACTTCAAAAACCGCTATTCCGTCCATTCAGTCCCGAGATCTGTCATTCACTCTCCATTCATTCACTCAACAACTCATTTCCGCTTCCTCCAAATCAATAAAAGATTTAACGGTTAGCTAAAAACTTCATAAAAATCGTAAAAAAGCAAAAGAAACTTGGTTCCGTTATCCGGGCTATTAAAAAAGTTGCAACTTTTTCGTGACTGTTACTTTTAAGTGAATTTAATGAAAGTAAGTTTCTTTTCAATGTTCTCAAAAAATATTTAATCCGACTAATAAGTATTTTACCAGATCAACGCAATAAATCATTCATTTATCAATAATAATAATAATAATTCAGCCGATATACGTCCCACTGCTGGGCACAGGCCTCCTCTCATGCGCGAGAGGGCTCGGGCTATAGTCCCCACGCTAGCCCAATGCGGATTGGGGACTTCACATACACCTTTGAATTTCTTCGCAGATGCATGCAGGTTTCCTCACGATGTTTTCCTTCACCGAAAAGCTAGTGGTAAATATCAAATGATATTTCGTACATAAGTTCCGAAAAACTCATTGGTACGAGCCGGGATTTGAACCATTTATCAATAGGTCGTTTTTAATTAGAGTGTACCTAAAATCAATTAACAATAATAATTAACAAATATATAATGTTAATACTTCCCGTCTTTCACTCTTCGTTCGTTCGTTTCGTCTTTTCGTCTTACTTATACTAAGAATCCAATTTTTTTTTTTTTATTACTATATGTAAGACATTATATATGTATTGTTCTTTTTTCTCTGAACTCCCCATCGGCACACAAACCTCCTCAAGGTTTTGCCTACTATGCTATGGGTCTTTAATGGTAGACTACGTAACTATTGTCATTTTACGCTCGGCCTTTGTTGAAAATGAATGTTAATTTGAGTTTAGTTTTTGATAGGTACGTAGGTATTTTTTTTAAATAGAAATTATGTACATTGACCTCTTATGTTGATACCATTATTTAGGGGTTAATAGATATTACAAACTCTTAAGATTAAAATCAAGTTATAACATTAGAAGTTGCATAATACGATCGCGTTTAATTCAATACCCTGCATAATATCTCTTCAAATTATTTTCGTATCTAAATATACGATTACCCGCTAAAGACGCATTCTGGCGTGGTTTCTTCTGATTCTTTAAGCAGGTTATACTGTATTTTTACGATCATACCTACTCGACACCCAAAATTCCTCAACTACCAACGCTCCTCCTAATTGACGTAACTGTCACTGTAATTTCTAGCACATACGTCCCTCCGTAATCACCGCTGCGCCCGCACATCGGGAGATCGCCGCGTGGTGCGCCCGCGCAGTTCCGCGTTCCCACGGCCCGCTTCCGTATCCGACAGGTGCCAATGTTCGACCACTATCTCCGAGAAAAACGTCGTAACAACCATCATGCTTGTACTAAAATACTACGTTTCGTAGCATTAAAGTTCTAATTCAATTCAAAAGTGAACTTGAATGTTTAGATGTTTTTTTTTTGGGCGGATTTTTTTCAATATGTTATGTGTTCAGATTCGATCCGGTTTCAGGATGGTCATTGAAACTATTGTAAAGTTTAAAGCTTATGTTATGGGAAAATGTCACAACTTATCAAATGGGATTTTTTTACATGTACAAATGTTCCAACAATTACTCGGACATCAAAAAAAAAGTATTTTATTTTCTTTATTGGGAAAAAAACAGATACAGGCTTAATAACATTTACAGGCATGATTTCAAAATGGTAGATACAGTCTACATCCTAAGACAATTCCCACTAAGAGGTCTGAAAGTAGTTTTAGGACAGCATTGTGATCGGAAATAAATAAACAGACTTATACTATACTTACACTAAAACTTAATAATAATGACATTTATCACTTCCAAATTGGTTTGATGTAAATATAAATAAAAAAATAAAAATAAAAAATCTTTTATTTCGTGTAACAAGAGACACATATCTTTTTAAACTAACTAAAACTAACTAAAAAACTAAATTTTAAAAATCCTAAAATATTAAACGGGCTTTACCATTCGACAGTACTAGTGGGAGAATGTAATCTTCCACAGTGTGATAAATAGACACAACACAATCCACCCTCTCGGCTATCATCTTCAGAATGATGTTGGGACTGTCCCGCACCCGACGCATCAGGGATGCGGCGCGCCCGCGCATTACCGTGTGAAAGCAATCTACGCGCGCCGCAGCGAACATACCTGACGCGCTAGAGGCTTTTAAAATTAAGCTGTAATATAAATTACAGCTTAATTTTAAAAGCCTATTTCCCAAGATCATTATTATCTTCTCATTAAAAACAAGATGCTACTTGACTGAGCAAAACAATTATGCTTTTAAATATTTTTACCGGTCTAAATTAAACATCAGAAGAGGAAAAAGCCATTCCCCACTTAATTATGAAATTGTTCTTCCTTCCTGTAATGTTATTTCACTAATTTAATTTGTACGATAATTTCGGGATGTGCGGTTAGCCAGATTTTGCGGTTTTGGTCGCGGTTCGGTTAACAACATAACACATGTGTATTGTCTTTATGGTTAAAGGCCAAGGCCTTTGCGGTTTGTTTCGGTTGAAAAAAAAAGTGAAAGATACTCGTATGTTAACGGCACCAATCATGGGACTTAAGAGAAAAATTGGAGTATTTTTGATATTTCACCGACATATGTAAATTTCTACCGCTTTATGCTTTAAAAGTTGAATGTCCAATTCGTCCTTTATGTTTTCTATGTTTTTAATTAAAGCTTCTGCAATTGGTTTCAATATTATTAACCAATTAAAACTATGGTTTTGTGCTCCAGTCATAGGATGTATGGCGTCATTAATTTTCAAACTAACAAAATCTCAATGAAAAATTAAACTTAAGCAGCTCTTTGGCTCTAGTTTATGGTAAAATGTCGTCAGCGTTTAAAAACTGTTGGTAAATACTTGTTTTACAGGATTTGTCTATACCATCCCTTTACTGGTGCCTGTTCCATTATAGGGGTGTTTACTATAGATATATTTAAACGACCAGCCATAGAAGACAGAAAGCAGGTGGCTAAATTATTTATGCTTAGTTACAATTATAAATAATGGTCTTTTCTTCATTAATTTTTTCATCCTTTTTTCCATTATTAATAGATAAAATACGTATAGTACAAATTGTACCTGCTTTTATTTAAAAATAACCATGAACTGATAATCATTTACATTGTTAACAATAATTGAAAGTAAATTGGCTCATTAAATAATACTCTTAGTTTGTAATTAGGAATTAAAAGCACATAACCTTAAATATCAATGATCAAAGAAAATGAAAATTAAAGGACAAAATGTCACTAGGGAATTATTTTGTTATGAAAGGTAAAGGTGACCTTGTGAGATGAAATTAATTTTGTTCATAATTGTTTGTAATCACAATGTTTACTGAAAGTAAACCACATGCAAAATTTATGTTCTTGTTTCAAAACCACACACCTACCGAACGAGATCAATAATAATGTGCGTATTTCTCACGTACTTACTCTAAAGATTACCACATAAGACGCTAGATGGCGTTTTACAGAATAAATTTGTTTATCGCGCGCGAACAATTTTTTTACGAAAGTGTTGGGTAATTACTTTTTAAAATAAGCAATATAGTATGTACCTTTAGGTGCTTTGATTGTTTTTTAACATGATACACACACACACACACACACACACACACACACACACACACACACACAAACACATATATGTATATATAATTTCATATAAAGGTATATCGCCCTTTTTAAAGTATTAGGAATACCTTAGAACCTCATTTCCTAATCAAAATAACCATTAACAATCAAAGTTTCTTAAAATATGGCTTTAGGCATCAAATCAATAATCCTTATCCATTTCATAAACACCCGACCACAAACTTCTCACTCACCCATAATAGAAAAAATACCCACATATGGTCACACTTCCTGGTTTTTTTCTACCGCCAGGTGCCTACCTGGGTACTGGGGTCTATTAAAGGGCCATCGCGGTCAACAATGGGTTCATTAAAGCGGCAAACACAATTCAAAGGCGTTTAAAGTTACATTTTGAGGTTATAGCGTTCAGGTTTAGTGTTTTTTGTCGTGTGAAGCTGGGAGCTTGAGATGGACAGTCCGGAAATAATAGATTAGTTTACCAATTATAAGTTTGAAAATAAGTTTTTTCTAAGTATTTTTTTAGGTAATGTTAAACATTGCACCTTATGCTCATTATTCATGTAAATATGCATTAATTAATAAACAGTATTATACTAAATATAAATCGCTTACTTGTAACCAATTAATTTGGGAACTAATACATATGGGATATAATTAGAATGCAACGTTATGCCAATGGTGTTGAAATACTCAAACTAAGTCCAGTTTTAGTTTAATAATGTGCATCCTGAACTTTAACTCAATATAACTATTTAAAAAACTTTATCCACTCAAATGTGATCATATTACAATTTGCCTTGTTCCTACTACTTACCTGTAAATAAACTGTATTAAACTAAAACGTAACTTTATCGCCTAGGTACTTATAACAAGTACATTGTGCAACGAGGGGGTATGTAAAATTTTGCAAACGAGGTCTTTAGATGCACGAGAGCCGCAGGCTGGATTGCATTAAAAACTCGAGTCAGGATTTTCAAAGTAAAACTCACTTATACCTACTTGGTTCGTATGAATTAGTTACACAATTAAAAAAAGCTATAACTCCCTCGGGAGTTATATATATATATATTTTTTACAATCCATAACTCCCGCTGGAACAATACATGCGTTTATCCTTCGGTATACCTGCAGGAAATAAGATCTTTTTCGAGCAAGTGTGATGAAAATTAATTTGGGAACTAAGTACCTTAGAAGTTTCGAATGCAGCGCAATTCTAATGGTTGCTATAATACCGTAATAGTATAATTTTAAAATGTTAAACATTTAATTCAAAATATCTATTTAAAAAACCGTACCCCAACCAAATGTAACCATATTACAATCTGCCTTGTCAAATTTTACTATCCCTAATTTCAATATGTAATTGACTATCAAAACCCCCTGACCATATTGCAGTTATCTTCCTTATCACAGTCCGGGGTCGAACCTACGTCCGTGGGAACGACCCTCCCCACCCTGTCCCAGCGGGGATGATAGCCCTTGCGAATTGTTTGTATGGGAAACTTGGATTATAGAGGGATTTCACTTGCAAGCTAGTTTAGTTATGAATAGTAGATTTAATAAATGCACTTTCGCATAATACCTCTTAAAAAATGGTGTAATTTTGCATAGTTTCGTTCGTAAAAACAAAGACCTTCATTATAGTATATTTGAGGTATATCTTGACTATTTTGACCGTTGTTATTGCTGATTCAGTTCAGTTCAGTTCAGTTCAGTTCATAGGTATATACTTTATTCATGTAGGCCTAGCAACAAGCACTTATGAATAGTAAGACAGTATTACATATAATTATCTTAAGCTAATTATCAGAGCAATTTATTGATGTTGTAACTATTATTCCACATATAATACTAATGAATATAATACTAAAAATTTCACAAAACAAGGGTCGGCAACTCTGGTGTTGCAGGCGTCCATAGGCTACGGTGACTGCTTACCATCAGGTGGGCCGTATGCTTGTTTGCCACGGACGAGGTATAAAAAAAATTGGACTAAAAGTTTTTTTATAAAAATGAAATGATTTAAGAAATGTAAAATTGCATGCTTTTATAAGTTCTTATAAAATATCTTTTTTTAAACCTTTTAGCGCACAAAATTGAATTAGTTCACTTAAGAAGAAAAGGGACCATCGCTTCTCGATACAAACATAGTCCCCATTTTCCTCTCTGGATATTAACATTATGGAAAATATTTAAAAAAAATTAGATGTATATTAACTATGACTTTTGAGTTTTTTCGATTTTTTGATTCTTGTAAAAATTAGGAGGAATAAACAGATTTCATAAAAATCCTTAAATCCTTCTAACTCTTATAATAATTAAAAATTCGAAAAAAATACAAAAGGGGCATAGCACGTAAACGTTAGGAGGGCAGAGCTATACACTTTAGTGCAATAACTCATATTAAAATATATTGTTAACCATATTCTCATACAATGTGTCACACAATTGAATGAGATTTTAAAATTAGTTATTGCACTTCACGTTAGGAGGGCAGAGCTGTGGTTGATATACAACAAATTGTGTAAAAATATTTTCAATAATGTTAATATTCAGAGAGGAAAATGAGGACTTCCTTTGTATGAAAAGGCGATTTTCGTCTTAATAATGTTCTAATTCCAGTTTTGGTTTTACCATAGTAACACGATTACGTAATCCAACCC